>NC_056733.1:1862456102-1862508602 GCF_019279795.1 Protopterus annectens
TGATCCGTGGGTGGAGAGTGGTATCTGGGTATTATAACGGTTGCTTATATTGTTTACTAATCCATACTGTCACATAGTAATTGCACATGGCTGTACACATTTATGTTTGAGGATTGCCTCCACAAACCTCTACAGTGTTTGAAAACTGTTGGCCTTGTAATGTGGACATTGGGACATATAGGTCCTCAATATAGTGATGCAGCAAAACCCACACTGTAATGGATCCTGTCATTATGCAATCACCGCAACATCCACACAGGATACTGATGACACACACACAAACACACACTTACCAGTACGGAGTTTTAAACACATACCTGACTATGTATTGCTATTACAGTGTTACGCAGTTATTGCATGCACCACAGAGCTTACATGTTAGAGAGCTGTCCAAAGGTATCTTTGAAGGTGAGCAATATCAGCAACAGTGTAAAGGAGGGGTAAGGGAAGTGTATTAAGTGTGAATGTACACAAAATCAGGTGACAACAAGGACACACACACACTCTCTCCGAGAAACACACACATTATTACAGTTGGCAGAATCAGGATTAGACGTCCTGCCTAACTAGGTTGCTACACTACAGTATTGCACAGTTATCGCAAGTGCCACAGAGCTTATATGGCTGAAACATGGACAAAGGGTTATTTCAAGGTGAATGACATCAGCAGGCATGCTAAAGTAGGGCAATGGGAGGTGTAGTGAGTGTGAATGGCTTCAAAATCATTCATCTCCACACATACACACAGACACACAGACACACACACACACACACACACACACACACACACACACACACACATACACACACACACATACACATACACACACACTTGCCAGTACTGAGATGCATAGCTTCATTGCTTCACAGGTGTGTAGTAGGTGAATGGGCTGGAAGGCTGTACAAAGCAAGGCAAAGGGAATACCTTGGCATCAGGCCACATGACACTAGTCTCCAGTGTAGCTCAGGGATGTAGTCCTTGGATTGGTCCCCAGGGGTGGGTATTGTATTCACCATCCACTCATCTGGGTTACTATTGTGGGTGGCCAGTGATGTGCACTGCTTCCCATGTATGTAATCTATATTCCATAACATGGACAGTGTCTGGGTTGTGCACATGTCCCACACGCATGTTCTTTGACATGCAGAAGTGTACTTGAGGTCTCTGGGGCATGTTGTGTGGACAGATTGTTATCTTCTGATGTAGCATTCCTGACCTCTTTTGCTGAGACCTAGCTATGGAGCTGAGGTCATGCTTGCACCTACATTGGCAGCATGATACAGGTATTCAGTGGAGTTAGTGGTGTCTGTCCATACAGGGCATGTGTATAAGGCATGGTATTCCCTTTGTGGGTTACATTTGTAAACTCTACAGTTGTTGCAGGTGTCCAGTGGGGAACATAGCAAAAGGGCCACTGTAAGCATTTATTTGCCTACTGCGGGGATGGAACAGGGTGCCATGTCCTTTTACTTGCTGAATAACACACGCTCAGTCAGGAGATGTAACACATCACAGTACTTTATGATGTCAGTGGCACTGTTGTGGTCAACAGGCAGGTATTCCACTGCAATCACACCTTGGTTACTATCGGTGAGGCAATATGCAGGGAACTACCAATATAGTGGCTGTTGCCTAGCCAAGTGTATTTGTGTATAAGACGTGGGTGGAGAGTGTCCTCTGAGTAATTGAAGTGTTGCCTATATTGTTCAACAATCCATAATGTCACATGTAGGACTATGCAATGTCTACACCAGCCTCTCTGGTGTTTGACATCTGTTGTCTTTGTAAAGTGGACATTGTGACATATACTAGGTCCTCAACATAATAATTTAGCATAACCCGCCCAACAATGGATCCTGTTATTACACAATCAGAGCAACCTCCACATAGGATACTGATGACAAACACACACTTGCCACTACTGAGATTCAGACCCCTACCTAGCTATGTATTGCTACTATAGTGTACCGCATTTATCTCATGCACCACGGAGCTTAGAGGATGGATATTGTCCCAAGGTACTTTTAAGGTGAAAAACATCACCAGCCCTCATAAATACTGACATTGGGTGATGTAGTGGGTGAGAGATCCCAAAAATAATTTTACCCTAAACACACAATTACATTTGTCAGTGGTGAGTTTCAAACCTCTAACAATCTTTACAGATCATTATTGTTACACATTTACCACAAGCACCACTGATCTGACATGATTTAGGGTTGGCAACAAGTACATCTAAGGTGGATGATATCTGCAGGACTGCTAAAGTCAAGCTCTGAGATATGTACTGAGTGTAAATGGGGCCAAAATCTTTGAGGTAAACACATACATATGTACACAGACAAACACTTGCCACAGATTAGATTCAAACCCATACCTGTGTAGTCACTGCTACTACATTGTTCCACATTTACAGCACACACCATGGAGCTTACATATTGGAAAACTCTCCATAGGTATCTTTGAAGGTGACTAACATCAGCAGCAGTGCTAAAGGAGGGATAAGGGGAGAGTAGTAAGTATGAATGTCCATAATATCAGGTATTATCAAAGGCACAAACACTCTCTCATACAAACACACAGAGTTTCATAGTTGCCATGTCTGGGATTAGGACTCCTACCTAACTAGTATTTTACACTATAGCATTATGCAGTTATTGCAAGCACCACAGAGCTTATGGGACTGATCCTTCTCCAAAGGGTTACTGGATGCAGTGTCTGATGTCAGTGGCACTGTTGTGGTCAACAGGCATGTAGTCCACTGCAATCACACTGTGGTTGCTATCTGTGAGGCAATATGCAGGGAACTACCAATATAGTGGTTGTTGCCTAGCCAAGTGTGTTTGTGTATGAGACGTGGGTGGAGAGTGTTCTCTGAGTAATAGAAGGGTTGCCTATATTGTTCACCAATCCATAATGCCACATGTAGGGCTATGGATTGTCTGCACCAGCCTCTCTGGTGTTTGATGTCTGTTGTCCTTGTAAGGTGGACATTGTGACATATACTAGGTCCTCAGCATAATAATTTAGCATAACCCGCCCAACAATTGATCCTGTTATTACACAATCAGAGCAACCTCCACACAGGATACTGATGACAGACACACACTTGCCAGTACTGAGATTCAAACTCCTACCTAGCTATGTATTGCTACTACAGTGTACCGCATTTATAGCATGCGCCACAGAGGTTACAGGATGGATGTTGTCCCAAGGAACTTCTAAGGTGAAAAACATCACCAGCCCTCATAAATACTGGCATTGGGTGATGTAGTGGGTGAGAGATCCCAAAAATAATTGTACCCTAAACACACAATTACATTTGTCAGGGGTGAGTTTCAAACCTCTATCTAACAATCTTTACAGACCATCATTGTTACACATTTACCACATGCACCACTGGCTTGACATGGTTTAGGGTTGGCAACAGGTACTTCTAAGGTGGATGATATCTGCAGGACTGCTAAAGTCAAGCTCTGATATGTGTACTGGGTGTAAATGGGGCCAAAATCTTTGAGGTACACACATACAGATGTACACAGACAAACACTTGCCACAGATGAGATTCAAACCCATACCTGTGTAGCCACTGCTACTACATTGTTCCAAATTTGCAGCACACGCCATGGAGCTTACATATTGGAGAACTCTCCACAGGTATCTTTGAAGGTGACTAACATCAGCAGCAGTGCTAAAGGAGGGGTAAAGGGAGAGTAGTAAGTATGAATGTCCATAATATCAGGTATTATCGAAGGCACACACACTCTCTCACACAAACACACAGAGTTTCATAGTTGCCATGTCTGGGATAAGGATTCCTACCCAACTAGTATTTTACACTATAGTATTACACAGCTATTGCAAGCCCCACAGAGCTTATGGGGCTGGCCCTTCTCCAAAGGGTTATTTCAAGGTGACTGGCAGCAGGCTTGCTAAGTAGGGCAATGGGAGGTGTAGTGACTGTGAATGGCCTCAAAATCATTCATTTTCACACACAAACACACACACACACACACACACACACACACACACACACACACACACACACAGTTTTACAGCTGTCATGTCTGGGATTAGAACCCCTACATAACTGGTATGTTACAGTATAGCATTACACGGTTATTACAAGTGCCATGGAGCTTATGAGGCTGGCCTTTCTCCAAAGGGTTATTTCAAGGTGACTGACATCAGCAGGCTTGCTAAAGTAGGGAAATGGGAGGTGTAGTGATTGTGAATGGTTTCAAAATCTTTCATCTCCACAAACATAAACACACACAAAGCTTCACTGTTGCCATGTCTGGGATTAGAACTCCTACCTAACCAGTATGTTACACTATTGCATTACGCAGTTATTACAAGTGCCCCACAGCTTCTGGGGCTGAGATTTGCCCAGAGGGTTATTTCAAGGTGACTGATATCAGCATGATTGCTAACATGGGCAATGGGAAGTGCAGTGTGTGTGAATGGGCCATAAACCATTCCTCTAGAAACACACACGCAACACTCAGTCACACACAACTTTACATTTGACAGGACTGGTTATACAAATCCTAGATGAATACTGATTTTTACTATCATGTTACACAGTTATCACAAGCTCCACAGACACTATAGGGGTGAGGGCTACCAAAAGCAATGTCTACAGTGATTTACATCAGCATATCATGTGATATTGGGTGATTGGATGTGTGGAGGGTGGGAGAGGCCTCATGATGGAAATCTCTCTGTCACTGTATGTCTCTCTCTTCCCCACATCAATGTGTGTGTATGTTTGACATATTATAGTGTGTTGGCCTTGGATATGTATGAGTATTCCTATCCAATGTGTGTGCAAAGCATGAATGGTGTGCAATGTGATGTGTGTGCACAGACATCTGTGACTGACAAATATGTATAGTCCACTGTTGTTGTCAGACATGGGCTTCATTACTCTAAGTGTAGAAGCATGCCCAGTATGACCTTCTGCACTGTGTGTGAATCCATTCCAGGTATGTTGTACCCCAGTACAGTATTTGGTGTTCTACACCTACAGCTAGCAACCTGTTTCTGAAGGATATCTGTAGATAGGTTGACAATATGGAGTCACAATGGGCGGGTGAAAGATAGTGGGATACTGTAACTATTGTGTCTGTGCTGCTTGTGTTACATGGTTGGTGTTAGCAGAGATATTCAGACATATGTACTGTTTTACACTTTGATGTATTATGTCAACTACTGACAGATATACTTATTTGCTCACAGTTATTTCCTGGGAAATACAAGATGAATGAAGATGTGTCCAGTATTGTGGTCTGCAGCCTACATATTCTTGCACACTCATGCCATTCTGGAGAGGTAGCTGCAGACACTTGCTGATGGGTCTGTGTAAATGGTCAAGCACCTTAGTACTGTGGTGGTTGAGGATCCCCTGTTTGAACATATATCAATGTAACAGAATGGCCATATCCTGCTGTGACCATGCCTCTTAGCTGTACAGATTCACCCAGGTTACCCAGAGGCAGGGGTCATATAGCTGGTCAGTTCCCCTTCACATTGTGGTTTGCAAGCAGGTTTGTAGCCACCCATAACTGGGTTTGCAGGCAGGGGTAGTATGGGCACACATCAGAGTTTCAGACTTCACACACTCCATGACGTCCATGTTTCTACACCCCCCACTCTGTTAGTCTATCCTCTTTCTAACATTATGCGAGTGATATCTGAGAAGTATCTCTATAGTTGTCCCTTCATCCCAGCAGTATTTAGAGGTTGATCCACAGTTCATGCAGTAGGACATGGTGGGCATGCTACTAGGATTTGTCAACATGGCCTTCCATTAGTGTTCTGTGGACTATGTTATGTTGTTAGTTGGGAACCCATGAGATAACATACATTGGCAGTATGGGTGAGGCACAGGCCTTTGACAGAGGTCTGTAAGGCATTTGGTAGTGATGCAGTCCATCTGTAGCAGGCCAGTACATTCTGTCACTCCTACATTCCCAGACTGTGAGTCACTGTATTCCCCTGGGGTGACAAGGTAAGTGTGCGAGGTGTTAATGGCAATAGATCCTGCCCATATTAATCCATTGGTCTGGATGCTGGCAGGGTATTGCTTACAGCTAGGGACACACCTGAATGGGACACCTCTTCAGAATGCTGCATTCTGTGGGTATTCCCATACAGAAGTGAGGGGTCATACTGTACTCATTCCCAACAGCAGGGATATGACCTGTGATAAACCTGTGACTGATGGTGGGGTGAGCTGGGTGCATGTGTGATATGGAAGCTTCTTGCAGCTGACTCACAGATATACCTGGGACATTCCCCTTATGCTGCCTTGTGCGGGGACATAGGCAGTCTCTCATTACTTCATAACTGTGCCTTTTGTGGTCTGCCAGTGATTGGCCAGACTACATTAGTATTCCATACTACACAGACAATTAATGTGCTGCTAACCTGTATGTACAATTCCAAAGGTGTGTGCAGTTGACAGTTACATTTTATGTACTCTGTCTAGGGTACTTCCACCTGTATACTGTGTGTATGTCTGGACCCACATTCATGGCATGTCTATCTTTCAGATGGTGACAGATATTGAGATTTGGACAGTGAGTATGGATGACTGCTGAACTGTGTATTGCTGAGATGCATTGTGGTTGGCACTGCAGTTGCCAGAACATGACCCTGTCATCAACAGTACTGGACAGAACTCACTGAAACACAACCCTCCATGCCTACATGCTGACCTCTTCCATACAATATAGAACAAACAACAAGCTAACACACGGACCCCTGCATATTGTACACATGCAACATGCAGCAGTATCATTTCCCTCATTTGCATAAACCAGAATGCTAATTCATAGTTACCGCTCTCACACTGAACCTTCCCCCTTAGCAACCACTATTCCCTGGTATTGTTGTCATATGCATTAAATTGACCATCATGGCAAAATACTGATTTGGGTTTAAAAGCTTATTTCCAAATTTTTTTCTTATTTTCAGACCAATCCCATTTGCGCACCAGTGCCCTACAGCCAAAAAAAATAAAAGTTATTTTTTTATAATTTTGCAACCATTTCCCATGCCAGTGGCCATATACTTGGCTATTGGTATGCCTACTACATTGAATACATGCTTTTTTTGGAGCTGTCATGCCTCTGTTTTGTAATTTACAGAAATGTATTTGGTTAGTAACCGAATACATTGCTGCAGGTTACACTATTCCTGCACAGACACTTGCCTGCTTCCTGGATCACCAATTCACCTCATTTGCATGGTTTTCACCAGTAAATGGGGTAATTAGCATAGAGAAGTAGTGTCCATGCAGGAATAGTGTAGGAGTACTCATGCATGTCCTGGGAGCTCACTCCTGGATCGCTCGTCGGCCATATTGCGTGCAGCAACTCTTGCACTATTCCTGCACATAGTGCAGAGCTTTCCGAGTCCTGGGGGTTGTTGCATCTTTTGCCGTCTATCACACAGACATGCTTAGTAGCACTGGGCTGTGGTCAGCAGGCACACACAACATCTGCAGTTCCACAACACCAGCAGACAATAAGGTGATATTGTCAGTTTCAAAAAGATATATTGTTTCAGGTTTTGCTTTACATTCTGCATACACACTAAACGGCATTGCACTATGGTCAGCATGCTTCACAACACCTGTAGACAATAAAGAGACATTGTCAATTTCTAAAAAGATACATTGTAACATGTTTGGTCTTTTGTCATGCGAACACACTAAGCAGCACTGCGCAGTGGTCATCACTCGTACACAGAAATGAGTGCAAAAATTACACCTCCTGCCAAGCTGTGGCAACAGGTGCAAGTTAATTGTCATGGTACAGGTGAGCTAGGGTTCTAATACATCAGACACTAAGTTTTATTAATGCTGGTCCACTGTAATTTAAATAAAAATTAACAATATAAAAATAATTATGCATAAAATAACTATGTATAGCAGGTAGCTTAATCATGCATATGATATCATATATATTATATGTCTAACTGTAGGTATCAGCACAATTATGGTTATACAATTAAAAATTAATTTTCTGAATTTTTATGTCACACACATACCTGGTTAACCACTCAACTCTTTGATGTGTGTATATAACCAATGAGCATGTCCAGCAAACAGTCCTCAGTGGCAATGAGCACTCTGGACAGTAATGGGTGTAAAAATACACCTGTTTCCCACCCTTCCTTGGGGCAACAGGTGTAAGTTCATATCCACAATACAGGTGAACCAGTGGTTTAATCTAGCACACTCCAAATTTTATTAATGCTGTTCCACTCAATATTTAAAAATAAAGAACAATATAAAGATAATTATACATAACAATAACTATGTATAGCAGTGGATATCATATGAATTACATGTGTGACTGAGGGTATACTGACAATTATGCTTCTGTCTTAGGTTGGACTTCATATTTTAGTGATAGTCATACCCACATGAATGTATAGACCAGGACCCTGTCATGTCACACCCATACATGGCTAACCACTTCCTCTTTAATGTGTCAATATAATTAATAAGCATGTCTGATAAACACTTCTGTGGCAAGGAAGAAAACATCTATGTGGAAGAATATGTATTCTCTATTTTACATAAGTTTGAATCCAGCATTGTACAGAATATTATCAGTGTGTAAAGTCATCCAAAAAATGTGTTGTCATAAAATGCATAAGCCCCAATACATGTCTGAAAATTTAAGCCATCTAACAAGTACTGCAACACACAAGCCATAAACTAATGCCATCTTTCACATTACCCTTCCTAATTCATAAACTGCCTTCGTCTCTGTTTGGCATTGTTGTTCTCTGCTTATTGTACAAACTCATTTGGCATGGTTGTGCAGGTTTGTGCACTAGCTGTAAAATGCAATATCATGAATTGGTAGGAAAGCACTTTAACTGTTGCTGGATGACCTGTGCAGACAAGGCAGGAGCTAAGAAGGAAGGTGCCCCATTTAGGACTTGAAGATGGGGTGTAGAGGATTCCTGAGTATTCACTGGACTCCTACTAAAGAAGCAGAGTCATAGGCTTTTGCAGAGTCACTATACCAGGTCTCAGTATAAATCAGACACTTGGAATAGTCTAGCCAAGGTAGTCTCTAGTATGATTGATGACCTGAAAAAGTGCAAGAAGGAAAAAAACAACCAGTGGCTGGATGAGTTTAGGACTGCTGACATCCCACAGTTGTGTAGGTAGACAGATAAAGATAAGTTAAATTGTATATAACGCTATAAATAGGCAATACTGGTATGTATAATGTCCTTCTCTTTTTCTCTCCACTTTAATTTACAGGTGCCCAGAAGATTTCAGTGAACAGGAAGGCCCGTGATGAAAGCTTAGAAAGACTGAGAGAAGCAATGAGTATGCTTGCTGCACAAATTAATAATTATTTTATTAAAAGTATTGCTCTTCCATACATTACTAGCAAATTAAATATGCATATCTTAACTATAAAATCACGCATACATGCTTCATTCTGTAGCTCATGGTAACTGTAGGCATCAATTGTAATAGTGTATTCAGATGTTGTGGATTCAAATCCCGCAAGTAATGAACACATAATAAAAATATGAAATAGTAATTTTAACAAAATTGGCATAAATGCCATGTTATTAACTTAATGTGTATTAGTTTTAAAAATATATGTGAAATATATGCATATTTCAAGGATTATTTATAACAATTCTCAGTCTGAATTTGGATTTTTAAAAAGTACAGTTAATGTAAAAGTAAAAATATATTTGTATTGCAATAATTTATTGTATGTGACATATGATGGTTCTATTTTTTTCTCTTACCCCAGCCCTTATCTCCCTTTTTTATTTTTATATGTGTGATTACAACATTCTGATATCATAATTTTCTGACAACTGACAGAATGATTTCCAGCACCAGGAGTTAGGTCAACCAGTGCAGCTCTGCCTCCATGCTGCCAATGGCTGATGCACCATCACTCAGCACATCTGGCACACAACCTTGAAGTACTGCCTCTGCAGTCACTGCACTACCTGGGGCGTTAACGTCAGGTAACATTACCCCAGCAGCTTGTGCAGTGGTAACCTCCAGGAGTATTGACGGAGGAAGGGATTTTGTCATCTTCCCGGAGCTGCCAGGCATGGTTTGCAAGGTCATAGATGGTTCCATTGGTGCACTCCTCAGCCATATGATGAAGATGCTAATTGGAATGCTGAGAAAACAAAAACATCAAGCTCTCCAACAGGAAGCTGAGGAAGGGGACATATGACAGTTCTGAGGATGAGGACCAGATTCTCACTATCCTTATGTTGACAGCCATGGGCTTCCAATATCCCCTCCCTATACCAGTCATGGTGTCCCTCAACCTTTTGTGTCCCTCACCATCCCTGTCTCTGTTTTGTTTGTTCTGCTTGTCTGCACCTGATTTCTCACCTATCCTACTTATCTGACCTTGACAAATACATGTCCCTTTCCCAACATTCCTCTCTTACTGAAATAAAATTAAAAAAATGGGCACCTGTCCCACAAAGCATTTCCTCCCATAAATAGCTCTCCACATTGCACATGTGTCTTCTCAACAAACTTGATTTGGTCCAATTGGCTATACAACATGATTGCATTGTTGTCACCCATCTGTGTTGTGGTGACAATCCAAATTCATCCAATTTTCTATCCATGTTCATATTACACTGTTAAACAAGTGGATGGCTATGGTTCTTTCCTAATTCCCCCCCTGTAAATTCCTATATTGCTTCCCCTTTGTTATTATCCCTGTGTATCCCCCATTTCACTGCTTTTCTATCTATCGCATTTTCACACCTTTAATGTGGTCAAAAAAATAGACTCACATACCAACCACATGGCAGAATTGCCCCCTAAAAAGCCTTCACTTTTTGTCTCTGCATTTGAAAAGAGTTTGGCATAATCCAACAATGCTCATTGACAGTGAATGGCTCATCATGTCCTATGGTATAGTGCAGTTACCACCATGGAATGCTGCTTAAACTCATTACATCAGATTAAAGGCAGTACTATGAAACATTTACTCTTAACATTTATTTACACTGCTGAATGTATAAAAATGCAAACCCATATATGTACTGTTGACATAAATCTGTATCCTACTGTCAGCAATGGAGAACAAAAGGTTTTACATTCATACATGCATACACAGCCATTTCAAACAGGTCTCCCAACATATTCTCCCAAACATACACTGATGATGTCATCTGCTATAAAGCGTCCAGCAACAGTTTAAAAATCAGACTTGTGCCATGGTGCTTCTGTTAAGTATTGTGTTCTCTAGCTAGTGTAACTAGTTAGGTAGGGTTTCTAATCTCATTACAGTCAATGTGTGTGTGTGTGTGTGTGTGTGTGTGTGTGTGTGTGTGTGTGTGTGTGTGTGTGTGTGTGTGTGTGTGTGTGTGTGTGTCATACATGCCTACACATCCATTTCATATAGGCCTCCCAACATCTTCTGCCAAACATACATTGCTGATTTCATCAGCTATGAAGTGTTGCCTGAAACCATGAAAGTCAAATTTGTGCCATGGTACTTGCATTAAGTACTGTGTTCTGTAGATAGGTAGATAAGGGTTCTAATCTCACTGCAGTCAACTTGTCTCTGTTTGTGTTCAGTTAGTTCACATTCTAGAGACCATTTTAAAACAGCATGTGAGGCCACTCCTATTACCATCTTCTTCACACCAGACACTGCTGATGTTATCAACTATAAAGTGTTGTCTGACACGAAAGTCAGACTTGTGCTATGGAGCTTGCATTAGATACTGTGATACTGTCACCTACCTATAGGTAGGGGGTTCTAATCACACTGCAGTCAACACATTTTGTGTGTGTGTGTGTGTGTGTGTGTGTGTGTGTGTGTGTGTGTGTGTGTGTGTGTGTGTGTGTGCATGCGGGCATGTGTTCATTTAGCTGCAATTGTGGAGACCATTTCAGATCAGTGCGTGAGACAATATTCCTAATATCTTCTCAAAACACACTGATAATGTCATCCTCCATAAAGTGCAGTTTGACACTATTTAAATCAAACTTGTGCTGTGGGGCTGATTGTAAGTACTGTGTTCTCCAGCTTCTGTAACTAGGCAGTTAGGGGTTATATCTCACAGCAGTAAACTTGAGTGTATGTTCATCCAAATAATATTTTGCAGACAATTTTACACTGATATCTGACTCCACATCTGTGTCACACACTCATCTAAACATCATCTTCTCGGCATACAGTGCTGCTATCATCCTCTATAAAGTGCACTATGATACTATTGAAGTCAGTCATTTGTGGTGGTGCTAGCCTTACATTGTATGGAATCCAATGTCTATTCCTCCATGGGTTTAATCTTCAAATCTGTTCTCAGTCAACTGCTGCTTGTGTGGTTGGTGGTATATTATGGTCACTGTATCATCTTTTACATCTCTTTTCATTTGACTCCCACTCAGGAGAACTTTTAACATAGTCCCATGAATCCAACATCCTCTTTTCCTTCTGTCCACATGACATCTTTCCTGCAGAAGACTGGAGGATGTCATCATCATCTCAAAGATGCATACACACATCATGAAGCATATTCCCTCCATGATCCTCTTCAAGCCATCTCCAGACCACTGGATGTGTGTTTGCTAATTCTCTCATGGTGTGTTGCACATGTCATATATGGACATAGGCACCATGTAATTAAACACATACACACATAAACATATATCTTTACTATCTTCCATCCTATAGACATTGGAATTTTTGTCTAAATGCCATAATAATAGCTAGAACTGTATGTGATGTTGGCCACTAGCCTACTAATGTCCTATGACCCTATGAATACTGCATATGTCAATGATGCTGCCATCTATATGTGTTGTGTAGAGGTGTGGATGTATGGTATCCTACAACAGTGTATTCCAATCTCTGATTTAAGATAATGTATTAATATGTGCTGCTGCCATTTGATTACATGTTCCATGCATAACAGCTATAGTAATATGTCTCCTGAGAACTGTTGAGATGGGATGCTGCTATGTATGTTGTTTCCTTACTACGGCATGTGTTTTTATAGTGTAGTATACCAACATTCTAGCCAGTTGTCATTCAACTATCACTGTGACACTTGCAGTATGGTACAGGTGTGCTTGTGTATACCTACCATCATTACATGCTCTGTGAGATACATCAGTATAATGTCATACTGATTATTTGGGCACATATATCGTGTTTCATCCACATATTTTAACCCTGTTTTAGACACAAACATATATGTAGTTCAGATTCAGTAGCAACCTTTGTGAATTCATTGTATGCACAATTGTGTTGCTTTTCACAAAGATTATTGAGGTGGTCCCCAACAGCATTGTATGACTGACAGCATTTGTGTCAGGAGCTGTTCTTCTTGAATCACATTCACCTCATTTGTAATGTGTCCATGTGTGGTATTAGGGCACTCACACACAGCCTTATGATGAAAAAATATGTAAATATGATGTGCAAGTGATTTAATTATGTGACACAGTTAGATTTGTATGACTGTGTGAAGACTTCTACTGTGTGGCATGTGATGCATACATGAGGTTGTATTTGGAGGTGCTGTCACAAATCATTTTTAAATAAGTAAAAAATGATATGGCGAATACACAACTAAGTGCAGAGCTGTTTGTGCATGGCACCACACATATTCAATGTTAGGAAATAGTCAATCTGAAAGCTGACAAATTTGGATCAAAATTAACCCCACAGTCCACACTGGACTTCACCCAAAGTATACATGCAAACATTACTCAGCTTATTTTCTCAAGATAGT
Organism: Protopterus annectens; assembly: GCF_019279795.1. NCBI lineage: Eukaryota > Metazoa > Chordata > Ceratodontiformes > Protopteridae > Protopterus > Protopterus annectens. Next base: position 1,862,469,886 of record NC_056733.1, read on the forward strand.
AGCTCATTTGTGCACTCTCTAAGGTTAAAAGCACAGCATCAATGGGCCCTGGCAGCATCCCAGGTTGCCTTTTTGATAACTTGCAACCTGACCTAGCAGACACAGTTGGATCCCTACTTAACCACAGGCTTCACACAAGCTATGTTCTGGTAGAAAGGTGTACAGCAACAGTCATCCATTTGAACAAGGCGGGACCATCATCTGACCCAGGGAATTATAGACCCATAAGCCTGACTAGCCTCATCTGTAATGCAATCATAGGAATCATCAGGGACCTTATCATAAAGGACACAGGTAATCTCCCAACTGTTCACCTGACCCATTTTTGATTCCTTAAGGATGTCTCATGTATGTTAAATCTGTTTGACTTCTTCAAGAAGGTCACCAAGAGCATAGATGAAGGAAAGAATGTGCATCGCACCTAACCAGACCTGACCAAAGCATTTGATACAAATCCACACTCAGGTGTTACAGAGAAGCTGCCTCAACTGACCATAAACCAGTATGTCACCAAGTTGGTAGCAGAGTGGATCATCAACAGGGCACGTATTGTCAAAGTGTGTGAATTCACCTCTAGCAAGAGGCCAGTGAACAGTGCAGGACCATGGGGTTCTGTATTAGTCCCATTCCTGTCTGGTATTTAATTCCCAGAAGTCAAGGCAAACTTATACAGCCTTTGTATAACCAAATTTGTGGATGACTGCAAATTGTGGACAATCCTTGAATCTAGTAATGGTACCAATATACTGCAGAAAGTAGTAACTCACACAAATGATTGGTCCAGAGCCATGGAGACACAACAAAATGTCCAAAAACGCATAATTATTCCATTTTGTAAATCAAATTACCCAAACAAATTACAATATAGGCAGCAGACCCCAATGAGTGGACCCAGTGGTACATGATCTGGGTGCTCAGGTAGATAGTAATTGAAGTTCAACCACTATGTGTCCACAGTGGTGACAAATCCCTTCTATGTGGCACAACTCATAAGTATTGACATGTCATCCAGATTAAAATATGTTATAATTCCATTGAACTTGGCCCTTATCACCACAATAATTGAGAACAATGCACCCTTTTACATGTAACTCACCACACATCTGCAACAGCTGGAGCAACACCAGAGATTTTGCACAATGAAGATACAGGGTGTAAAAGACAAGTCCAGTGTGGAAAGATTAAAAGCTATACTAGTGTGTTATGTCCCCTACAGACTACTAAGGACAGAGTTTTTTCTGTCTTGAGGGCATTCCACAATATGACCCTGATGAAAATATTACTCATTGTTAAAACAAACTCCACAAGTGTCACTCATTCCAAGGATGTTAACCTAACCATGGCCTTAAGTTCAATGCCAAAAATGTGCCATTATCCCCTTTGGGAAAACCCAATTCCCATGAATTACCACATTGATGGTAGTCCACTGAACGTAGAAAGCGTTATAAGAGATCTGGGAACACAGGCTGACAGCAACCTCTCTTTTGATCACCACATTGCCACTGTGGTCAGAAAGTCCTTCTATGTGGCACATCTCATTACTAAGGGTTTTGCATCCAGGAAGAAAGAGGTCATTGTCTCCCTCTACTCTTCCCTCGTTAGGCCAATCATTGAGTACAATGCCCCATTTGGCATGTAGCTCACTAGGTACTTGCAACAACTGGAGAGGCTGCAAAAGTAGCTCACAAAAGGGATCCTAGGCCTTAAACACTTGTCCTATATGGACAGACTTAAAAAACTCCAACTATTCTCTGTCTCATATCGCCTACTTAGAAGCGATCTCTGCTTGACTTACAAAGCCATGTATGACCCAGCTCTGTTAGAAATGCTACATCTAAAGAAATCCCAATCCTTCCACACCACACGCTCCAGATACCTCAACCTCATTACCACAATCAACAGAACATGCTGAAGGGACAGGTTCATAATCCAGAGACTGTCCCTGCTATGGAATAGACTTCCCATACATGTCAAACAGAGCACCTCGCGGACCCTCTTCAAGAGAAATCTTTATGAGTGGATGGGAAATAGAAAATTTACCCTGGGGATAACTCCAGTGGCTCTACTCAACAGAGGCACTGGGAACTAAGGTCGGGTGTCACAATGCCGGGGTAATCCTTTGGCTAGGCTTGTAAAGGCCTCAGGGCCATTAGCCTAGTACATACCTATGAATCTATGAACCTCTGACACTATAAATGATGTTGGAGAGATAGAAACATCTATCAGACACTACACCTTCACTGGAACAAGCTTGCCATTCACATAAAGCAAAGGCCTTTCCTGACTCTATTCAAATGCAACCTACATCAATGGATGGTTAATGGTAATTGTACTCATGGTGTTATGCCTATGTCCCTCATGGATAGAGGCAGTTGGTCTTAGATAACATGGCATAGGCTCATAACTATGTAAACTTTGTTCACATAGCTATTTAAAATTGTGAAACACATGTTACATAGGGCTAGGATTTTATGTCATCTTGGAACATTACCTGAGTACTCTCCTATGAACCTATGAACACAGGAAGTCCACTTGTATCCTAGGTACAGCTATAGTGTGACTGTACAGCATCACAGACATAACAGTACATCACATCAGTACTATCACTTGATAGTTTGCATGAACACATATGCATGCATGTCAGGATTTCATCCCAGTATAACATTTTCACTGGCAATATCCGGGGGACATTGATCAATGTGTCAAATGTCTTGAGGCTTGACATGTGCTTCTACAGTGTGCTCCATGCATTGTTGGTATGTGAATAATATCAAATTGATAACTTCCTCGCTCATTGATGCTAGATTTTTCCCTGTTATAGTTTCTGTGCACATGGCCATAGTTCATGCATTGCCATCAGTCTCACATACTGCTGTGCCATTCATTAGAACATACCATTTCTTAAGTCATTCATCAGACAATATCCATTGCTATTACATGTGGGACATGCATGCAATACCCAGCTCTGTATAGGGAATCTACTCATAATAGTGTGCTGTTTTTAAGTGTCAATATCCTTATGGCCAATACATATGTCAGTCAGGAATGCTTTAGTCAAGTGTCTTACACTGAGCAAAGTGTTGCCCATACAGAACTATTCTTTTGTATGGGTACCTATTAAGAATTGATGGTGCAGACTTACCTTCAAGGTTTGTACAACATTCATATGTGATATGTATTTCTTTGTTGCACCCAGTAAATACAGAGATCACTGACAACATAGTTGGCATGGGTTTAATTCTTACACATGTGGCTTGTGGCTTATGCATCATAAAAACCTCTCAAATGGCCATAATTACCCCTGAATTCAACTCCAGATCTAACACTGTCCAACTTAATCCCTCCAAAGACAGTTTATTTTTGGAAAAGGGGTGGAGACTTCCCATACAGAATACTGGCAATCATTATAGTTGTACAGTCTGTTCCTGCAGAACATACATAATAACTTAAAGGCATTTTACCTGACTTTGGCCTAGCACTCAAGTGTGGGGTCATTTATTGCACTGTTGTGATTATTTTGCTACTTGTGTATCTCTGCTACCTTTAAACTAAAACAAAAAAGAAAAAAAATCTTGCTTTTTTCCCACTTTCTGAAATTTAAGAAAGTTCAGTTACAGATTTGCTGTTCTGAACTCTGTACGTTTCTTGGAGGCCAGTGCTTGCTTGGACTAAAGGGAAGTCTCTGTGCTCACCAGTGGCAGTGGTTAACACCGAACAGCCTGCCTGTCCCTGTAGGAGTGGTTACTGCCTAGAAGCTGTCATTTTATTGGCCATTTTGGGTCAATTCTAAACTCCTTGATCTCTGTCTCTTAAAACCCTGCTGCCTCATGGTTTTGGCGTCTTTCCAGGCTTGTTAGTTGTTGCTGAAGCACCTACCAAGGGGAGAAAATGCTAAGAGGAGAAAGGAGCCACTTTTGAGATTTTAAGTATTTTCTTCTGCTTTTTTTAAGAATTACTGCTTTGCCACCTACTTTTCAGCATTTTCCAGCTTGCTAAAGTTTATATCTGTATTAGAAACAGTATTTAGAACACATCTAGAGCCTGTTTACTGCATTTCCTGTGTTGCACTTAATTTAAAATCATTTTTTTCTCTTAAAACTGCATTTTACTTGACTTTGGCCTAGCACTCAAGTGTGGGGCCATTTATTGCACTGTTGTGATTATTTTGCTACTTGTGTATCTCTGCTACCTTTAAACTAAAACAAAAAAGAAAAAAAATCTTGCTTTTTTCCCACTTTCTGAAATTTAAGAAAGTTCAGTTACAGATTTGCTGTTCTGAACTGTTTTAAGTTTCTTGGAGGCCAGTGCTTGCTTGGACTAAAGGGAAGTCTCTGTGTTCACCAGTGGCAGTGGTTAACACTGAACAGCCTGCCTGTCCCTGTAGGAGTGGTTACTGCCTAGAAGCCGTAGTTTTATTGACCATTTTGGGTCAATTCTAAACTCCTTGATCTCTATCTCTTAAAACCCTGCAACCCCCTTTTAGCGTGGTCTTGCGCACAGAGCAGCATTGGGCAGCGCTGCTTAAACAAGCTTAAAGTATTCCCAGCTCCACAAAGTGTACTCTTCACTTTTTCCCTTAGAACTGCTCTAAATCTCAAATTAAGCACGCTATTCTCATTCTAAAGCCCTGCACTTGCTCGTATAAGTAATCTCATAGGTAAACACAAACTAAAGCACTACATACTCTTATACTCCTTCAAAGCACTTGCTCCCTATTGGTTCTTTCTGATCAGTCAATAAGTAGTTCCCTATATTATTCAGGCATGTCCAAAGGTCAGTTTCAAGTTTACTCTCCAGTCCAGCTGGTGAATCTGGGAATCTTGAGGCAATGTTACAACTGCCTTATGTATATAGACCACCCTCTCCTCCTCCCAACAAGCTCAAATATACGTGAGATGCAACTATATAGCCAAACTGGAGGCTAAGCTCTCTCAACCCAGTACTGGCACAGCCTGTCAGGAGGAGAAGGTAACCACACACACCACAAATCCAGTCTCACATAGACCTATCGCATCAGCAAACCAAACACATAAACACACAAAAACATACTCGGAGGCTCTAAATAAAAATCTGCCTAAGCAGCAGAGACCTCCAAAGCAGACATCCAAGCAACACCTACCATGAAACAATATCCAAAGCACATAGCTCACAAAGTCAGTGTGCCACACAGTCACAGCCCTTAAGGCTAAACAACACACCTAATACACTTGTAATAGGTGACTCTATTGTCAGACACACTGACGTCCCACTCACCAGGTTGAACAAGGAGAAGGTCACTGTAAGCTGCATGTCGGGTGCCAGGATCTGCCACATAACACAAGCACTCGGGTCACTCCAAAGCAAGTACAAGTATGACTCCATCATTGTCCATGCTGGTGTGAATGACCTGAGACGTACCTCCCTGGACTACATGAAAAAAGACGTACAGGAGCTCTTTGATCATGTAGCCCAGGCCGGTATGAACCTGACCTTGAGTAGCATCTTACCCTCACCAAAAATGATCAATTTTAACAATTGGCTAAAGTATTGGTGTCATTCAAAGGGGATCCAGTGTCTGTCAGCCTGGGATGACATGCTCGACAAGCCACGTTGCTTCGCTAGGGATGGCTTGCACCTGTCACCCCTGGGTTTTCGAATACTGGCTAAGGCTCTTGCTTCCCCCATAGTGCCTTTTTTAGGCAAGGCTCAAAAGACAAACCCACCCCCATAGACAATACAAAGAAAAAAAAAACTAAGGGTAATGCTGCTCAGTGCCAGAAGTCTAAACCTCAAGATGCACACACTCGAGACTCTCCTCAGTATGGAGAATATCGATATCTGTGCAGTAACAGAAACCTGGTTCAAGGCTCCCAAGAGCACCCCAGTACTACCAGGCTATACTTCATACCATTCTTTCCGGCCCCAAAACTCAGACCGAACCATAAAAGGAGGGGGAGTATCCATATTTATCAAAGATACCCACACCTCCAGGCTAGTGGCACTGCACGAAGCTTTAGAGACCATCCATGTGCAACTAACAGTGGGCAAAACTGCCTTTCAGTTTGTAGCCTGCTACAGACCACCCTCCCAAACACAGGAACCTCACTCGGCTTTCCTGAGAAAACTGGAGAATATGAAGGTCTCTCCAAACACTATTATATTGGGTGACTTCAACTACCCAAACATCGATTGTGAAAACTACTCAAGCCCAAACACCCTCGCCCAACGGTTCCTAGAATTTATAAACTCAAATGCTATGGAACAACTGGTCACCACTCCCACAAGAGGGGAAAACATACTGGATCTGGTCATCACCAACATGGGGTCTCTATGTTCCACACCAGAGGTACACCATTCATTGGAAAGATCAGACCATAAATAAATCTTGAAAATTTTAATTTGGTCTGATGAAGCTATTTTAGTGAAAGCGCTCACCACGTCTTATCTAATAAACCTGGTTTTTACCAAATAGAAGATTTTGGATTCTTGGATTATATGCCGTTTTTGTCAGCGTTTACTTTGGGACTACTGGTAACCCCTCCATTGTTTTGCTCTACGAACCGTTATTGCCTTTATTTGATTCACTTTGTTGTTGTTCTAAGTAGAGCATTCACTCCGTTTGTTTTTTTATTATTTGGTTACCATAAATAAATCTCACTGGACATCCATATTCCATCTCCACCCCTAGCCAAGGAAACCACGGTGAAGAACTTCTCAAAAGCAAACTTCACACTTCTCAAAACTGAGGTGGAATCCTTCAAAGCCCCCGCGCCACTGGACAATATGGCCCAAAATGCAGAATCCTTTACAAAAGCATTCTATGGACACCTACAGGAATGCATGGAGCATGCTATCCCAAATAAAACCAAGACTCACTCCTCCAAAGGCAGGAGACCTGTCTGGTGGACCCTGGCCATAAATAAGCTATACAACAGAAGGAGAAAGCTACTACATGACAGAGCAAATTCCCAAAAAGGGAAGGCGCCACTGATCAGTACTAGCAAGAAACTATGATCCCTCATAAAATCTTCTAAGGGAAGCTTTGAAAGAAAAATTGCACAAGACACTAAAGATGATCACAAGGCCTTCTTTAGTTATGTCAGAAACCTGGGAGGCAACTCCCAGATAGGCTCTGAGTTAGTGCAAAATGACAAAAAATTCACTGAACCCACAGACATCGCCAACATCCTGGCAGAAAGGTTCAGTGCAAACTTCTCCCCCCCTTCCCCACCAAAAGAGAAAATGTCTATCCCAACAGAGTGTAGCCTTCCTGAGATCACAGATGCACAGGTGAAAGCTGCCCTCTCCAAAGCTAAAAACACAGCATCAATGGGACCAGACAGTGTCCCGGGCTGCATCTTACATGAGCTCCAAGAAGAACTAAACCCTCATATAAAGTCACTGTTCAATCTCAGCCTTACTACAGGATATGTTCCCAAGGAAGGGCGTACAGCAACAATGGTCCCACTCCAGAAAGGTGGTGCCACAACAGATCCCGGAAACTATTGCCCTATAAGCCTGACTAGCCTGGTCTGCAAAGCTATGGAACGTATCATCATGGAAATCATAAACAAAGACATTGGGAACCTCCAGACACTGGACCCTACCCAATTCAGCTTCATTAAGGGCAGATCTTGCCTCTTGAACCTGGTCGACTTCTTTGATACAGTTACCAAAGCCATAGATTAAGGGAAGGTAGCCCACACAGCCTACCTGGACCTCGCAAAGGCCTTTAACACAATACCCCACTCGGGCATCATAAATAAGCTCACCAGCTTAAATATCAACACCTATGTCACAAGATGGGTTGCAAACTGGCTCAGGGATAGAACCTGCATGATCAGAATAGCAGGTGCCATGTCAGACTCTAAACCAGTTACAAGTGGTGTCCCACAAGGCTCAGTCCTGGGACCTCTCTTGTTCGGTATATATTTCTCCGAGGTAGAGGCTAATACGGGTGGACTATGGCTGAACAAGTTCGCAGATGACTGCAAACTGGGTGCTATAATCGACTCTCTGACTGACACAAGCATCCTCCAAAAGGGTATCACAGACATGGATAACTGGTGCCAGAGCTATGGGCTAAAGCTAAATGCCAAAATGTGCATAGTCATCCCCTTTGGAAAAAACAAAGTGCCCACAAATTACCACATAGGTGGTAATGCATTAAGTATGGAAGAAGTAATTAGGGACTTGGGGACCCAAGCAGATAGCAATCTCTCCTTTGACAATCACATTGCCAAAGTGGTTAGAAAGACCTTCTATATAGCCCACCTTATCATGAAAGGGTTCAAATTTAGATCAAGGGTCTCACAGACATGGATAACTGGTGCCAGAGCCATGGGCTAAAGCTAAATGCCAAAATGTGCATAGTCATCCCCTTTGGAAAAAACAAAGTGCCCACAAATTACCACATAGGTGGTAATGCATTAAGTATGGAAGAAGTAATTAGGGACTTGGAAACCCAAGTAGATAGCAATCTCTCCTTTGACAATCACATTGCCAAAGGCATTTCTCCCCGGGCCTCCGCTGAAAACAGGCTCTGAGGAACCTAGTCGGACTTTCCCGGTCAACAAATGATAAATAAAATAAATAAAAAATAAATAAATAAATAAAAGGGAGGTCATTGTGCCCCTCTACTCATCACTTATCAGGCCCATAATTGAGTACAATGCCCCATTTGGGATGTACCTTACCCGACACCTTCAGCAACTGGAAAGACCCCAAAAGTATCTCACCAAGAGGATCAAGGGGCTCAAACAGATGCCCTATGCAGTTCGGCTAAAGAAACTCCAGCTCTACTCAGTTGCATACCGCCTACTCAGAGGTGATCTGTGTCTGACGTATAAAGCCATGTCCAACCCAGAATTAATGGATATGCTTCACCTCAGGAAATCTAAATCCCTTAGAGCTACATGCTCCAGGGACCTGAACCTCAGCACAGAAATAAAGAGGACATGCTGGAGGGACAGATTCATATCCCTGAGGCTCCCCTCACTCTGGAACAAAATCCCAATCCATGTCAGGCAGTGCCCCTCACTGACTCTCTTCAAGAGAAATCTTGATGAATGGATGGGAGATCGTAAGTTTACCCCTGGGAGCTCTTCTGTGTCGTTGCTTGACAGAGGTACAATAAACAAACCTTAAAAGGGCTACCTTCTGTGACCTACTATACAGAGGCACAGTTAACTAATCTAAAAGGGTGACAAAAGCCAAACATACTCTGGCTAGGCTTATAAATGCCCTAGGGCAGATAGCCTAGTATCAACCTATGAACCTATGAACTCATATATTCTGCCAGTATCACAGATTAATGTTTTTAATATTTTAAAAGTGCTTCTGATTGTGACTGCTTCTGTCTGCAGCTGTCCAATAGTCTGTTGCTTATTTCTTCATGACTGTTTGTGAAGTATGTTGACATTTCAGTCATATTCGAGAAAGTCATTTTACAGATCTTCACAACATGTACATACCCCTACTGCATATAACATCCTTGCCAAATGTCCTGTTCTGTCAGTGATGTTTACATCACAAGCATTCATCTGCATTGAAGTGTACACCTGTGTGGCAGTTATTTATATATATACATATATATATATATATATATATATATATATATATATATATATATATATATAAAACAGTTTTGTTTCTTACATGTTTTACTCTGCATGACACAGAAAAGAGTTTGACTAATGTGTGCCACACTCCCCCGGATTTACTAAACTTCCGTGCAGGACTAGCTTAGTCCTGCACGGAAGTGACCATTTAGGAGTGGGATAGCAGTACGACATGCAAATTAATGATGCGCACTGCCCGAGCTTCTAGGCTTACATGGAGCATGTAAGAATGCAGGGGGCGTGTCTGAGAGCAGAGCTCTCAGAATAAGCACGGCCCCGTAATGTAGAACAGTAGAAAGGGGTAAGAAATAAAGGAGACCACTCATAGGTGTCTGCATATCCCCACCAACAGTCTCTCATGTGTACAACAGCAACAGTACATATAAATAAAATGAAGAAACCCTTTCATTTATTTTTTTTTAAATCCAATTAAAGCTAACCGTAGGTGCGCGGGTGTGCCCATCGCTTAGCTATGATTAAAGCAGCTTAAAAGGCTGAAGAGGATAACAAGGAAGATATATGCAAATTAAGCAGCACAGCAATAATGTAGTGGGCAGAGTATTCGCCTTATGCGCAGGCATTCCTGGTTCAAGTTCCACTGTAGCACATCCAATTTTACATGGCAAAGCACCTTATGACCAAGATATTTGTTGCATAACCCACTAAATAAGATATATTTATGAACTGGAGTACTGCAGTAAATTCACATGTGAGGTGTCAATGTCATAATGAATAATGCACTAGTAAGCAGGTCTAAGCACCAATAAGCAGTAGTAAGCATATTTAAGCACTAGTAAGAGATTGTAACCCCATCTGCATTTCAGTAAACAATGCCTACACTGGCTAAGCAATTCTAAAGCTAACTCTCTGTAAGCAGATGTGACGGTAGGTTAGCAGTGCTTACCATCGTGCAAACCTGCTTACAACTGCTCAAAAGTGCCTTAATCACTCTGTATCCAACGGCCCTTGTTCTGCCCATCAACAAAATAAACAGCCATGCAGGTCTCGAACCCAGGACCCTATACACCACAGTCCTAGCAGTTATCCACCAAGCCATCACAGAAGTACAGAAGAATGAGGTAGTAGTAAACATGTCCTCACCATAGTATAACCAAACTTAATCTGTAAAAGACATCAGTATACAGTCATATGTGCCATAACCCACTACATAACATAAATATGTGAACTGGAGTACAGCAGTAAGCCCAGACATGAGGTGTAATTGTAATAGAGTGTTGCAGTCCCCAATAAAACACAAGGACCCCACAGAGTGTAGGTACACATCAATCAGGGATACAAGTCATACATATAAGGTGTAATAAATAATAACTCAATGTCAAAAAGGCATTATAATGAAGGTCTAATGTAAGCAATGCTAAACATTGCACAGGCCAACTTAGGAGGTGTGAGCAATGTGTAGATCAGCTAACTCTTTGTGCCCAGTGGTATACCCCTTTAAACAATGCCACCCTTAGGTAAGCAGGTTTTCCCATAGCTTAGCTTTTTCAAAACCGGCCAATCACGGAACAGTGCTGGAAATCTCCCCTACTTAAACCCAAGAGGCGGGAATACATCTCATAACTGGTTGTAGCTTCCCCTTGCAGGCTCTATGGCAGTAAGGGGAGAAGGAGTGTGCTTCCGGGTGCAGTGCTGGTGCATCCAGGAGTCTAAGGTCATGGCAGGACTCCTAGTTAAAGACCATGCACAGAGACTGCTGCAGGGACAGTACCAGGGCTCCCAATATAAGGCAGAGGCCTGGGACCATCTTACCCGTGACCTCACCAGTGCCACTGGCATATCCCGAACTAGTGAGCAGGTCAGGCACTACTATGCCGACCTGAAGCGGCGGAAGGGGGACCTCTTGGAGGAGTGGCTCCAAGAGGCTAGAGCATCAGGGGATGTTTCAGACGTGTGTAAGTATCACCCCAGTATATGCGTAATAAGTGCCAGCTCAGGTATATCATGGATAGGTATGGCTAAATATTCCTCATTCCACAGCTGCAATGGAGCGGGCCGCGAACCAGGAGGCCCACATCAGTCACCTGGCGCAGTTGTGATGAAAGGCAGGTCAGTAATAGTAATGCTTTTCCTGTCATAGGAAATAAAAATAAAAGTAGTAGTAAATTAATTGCTAGTATAAAACCTGTATTGTTCAAGGCAAGTACTGCATACACTAGAGAATATGGCAGGAAAAGTCTCATATTGTTTGTATGGCAATAAAAGTATAATACCCTGACAAAACAGGTCTAACTGCTGGACTGCATGTGCATATTCTGGTATCATATGGTAGTGTAGATTTGCAATCATGTAATAGTACTGTAATATTAAGCACTGTTACCCACACCATGCACCATAAATTGAATCTGTAGGAATGCCTGTATATGACAGGTGTAATCCCCAGAGGCCATTTAGTACACCTGAGAGACACGTAGACAGTAAACAGGGAAAATGCAGACAACAAAACCCGAGTAGCACATGCAGCTGAGATGTGAACTGCTATTTTTTAGCACAGACAGCCACAGTTCGAATCCTGCCAGTGGTAGTAGTCTGCATATAGAATCATACCCCACAACTGTACAAATATGTCCAGAATGTCTATTAAAGTGGCCCATATCTATTACCTATCAACCTCTCCCCCTGGGAAATCAGTGGGATGATCCCAGACGTATAGGCAGCAAACAGGAAATACAACTGATTGACACACATATATGACAACAAACATGGCACACTAGCAACTCCCCAATACCTTATGTGACTAAAAAGCCACATATGTCCCATTTACACCCCAACTTGTTAAGCTGTGATCAGAGTGTGTACAGTAACAGAGTGAGATGTATGTGCACAATAGTAATGTGGAACCTGGTACTGTGTATGGGAACATTTAGGTAGTGCTAATAAACATTCCTCCCACATGTCTGCCAGATACCAACACTGTGCCCAGAAATACAAGAATGATATACAATTGCTCTGAATAATGAGGTATTACACATCACTGTCACCCACACTGTCCTACAACATATAACTGTCTAGGAAATCTGTATAAGAGTGCTGTTATACAAGGTTAGAATGCATAAGCACAGGGGATTAATAAGACAGAAAGGACACAACTGTGATGGACAGTGTTTAAGTTGTAGCTGACACAGCCATGATCTGAATCCTGGGAGTGGAATTAGACTGCATATAGATTCATACCTCACAACTGTACACATGAGGCCAGAATGTCCAGTATATTTGCCCATATCTGCTGCCTGTCCCCCTGTCCCCCTGGTAAGTCTGTGGGATGATCCCAAATGTGTAGCCAGCAAACAGGGAATACAAGTGATTGTCAACCATCATGAGAACACACCTGTCACTGTAGCAACCCCCGAAACTGTTAGGAGAGTAATATTTCAAATATGTCCTATTTACACTCCCATGTTGTCAAGCTATGACCAGAGTGTGTACAGTAACAGAGTGAGATGTATGTGCATAATACTAATGTGTAATCTGGAACTTTGTGTGGCAACAGTCAGGTAGTGCTAAAAAACATTGCTTCCACAGGTACAGTGGATATGAACACTGTGCTGAGAAATACAGACCAATATAATCTGTACTGGTACTGTCCACCCTGGTATTGTAGGGGATTGTGAGTGTCGCAGTTTCTCTGAATAATAAAGTATCACTGGTCACTGTTGCCCACACTGTGCTACATAATATAACTGTGTAGGAAAGCATGTATATGTGTATGTTAGGTCACTAAAGGTGGAAGAGGGCAATATTCTAGATACGTCCAGGCACAGCAGCATGTGGTCAACACACGGCCAGAGTCTGTGCAGAAAGAGTTGGATAGCATAGTGCAAAACATCAACCCGGAATCCGGGCGTATGTGTACAATCAGTTAGTCAGTGTTAACAAACATTCCCTCCACAGGTATACCAGGTAAGAGGTGTATACTGCAGGTAAAACCGGTTCATGTGTAATGATGATGACTTATCACTGTCCAAAATAAGGCTATAGGGTAGTGTAGTAAGACTTGTAAGGTACAGATAACAGCACTAACTAGGAAAGTAATGTGGACTACAGGAATATACTAGTTGTTAATTGACATCTTTCTCTCCCCCACCTTATCTCCAACAATAATCAACATACCCACCCCAACTGGTATGTACTGACTCTGATAATGTCCATTTGTTTGATAAATATTTTAATGGTTACCATGCATGTGCCATATTGAATTATTCCAACATTGTTGGCATGGTGCTATCAATGTACCTGCATGCTGTTCTTATTACCACTGTGGTCCCATATATGCATGCGTTTTGTTTGCTATGCTACTGTTCCATATCTGGTGTCTGGGTTAATGGGAATATCTATGCATGCTGTTATACCTAACCCTGGAATGTGCTGATTATTACTAACCCATATATGATAAAGAAATCTAAACACTATAGCACGCTTGGGAAGGATGGTCATAACGGACCCATCTGTCCCACCTCAGCTGGCCGAGGCACTGGGCACCAGCATGTCTGAGGTCCAACCCCAGACCTCCCTGTCCATTGGTCCTGCACCACCTTCAGGTGGAACCACCTCAGGGAATGGGGCTCACCCCCCCGGGAGTGGGCACGGACAGGCACCTGTCACCCATTGCCAGGTCGGGGTCGTGGTGCGCAGAACGATCAACAAGCAGTTTGTTGATCTTCTATGCAGCTCGAGGGCCACATATCATAATTAGAAAGTCAGCCTGGCTCTGCGGCTCAGTCTACAGTACAGCCACCATCGGGGCTGTGAAGGTGCAGAAGTGACTGCCCATGGGTGGGGACCTCAGTCCCACTGTTACCATTAGGGGGATTGTGGACTTGCAATATCCCAACACCCCTCCCCATCAAGGTGTTTACCCCCCACATGTGTCATATACAGCCCCTGTATGCGTCTTGTGTGTCTTATCTGTTAACCTACCCAATCTACCTCCCCAAATATACCTACTACCCCTCCCCAACATCCCACTCTCAGCAGAAAAAAAAAAAAGGGCAATCTGTTCCCACAAAAAAATCTTGCCCCATACATAGCTGTCTGTTTGCAGGTGTCCACTGGACACATGTAATCCGGTCTAGTTGACATCACCACTTATTATTGTTGTCCTTACCCCTCTCCCAGGGGTTTGAATGTCCAAATCTACCTCCAAATTCAGTGTATATGAACATCTGTTGCTGTAGAAGAAATGGGCAGCTATGGACCTTCCCTACAACCTTCCTGAACATCCCTAGCTATTTTCCCTACTGATTTTCCCTCTTTGTGCCCTTGTTTCACCACTTTCATATCAACCCTTTTTTCTTTTCTTTTAAAGAAATTAGCAAGGGGGTAAGCGGAAGTAAGCACTTTTAAGCAGCAGTGAGTGAGTTTAAGCATGTTTGCATGGGGGTAAGCAATGGCTACACAGGTTAAGCAATTTAGAAGCCGAGTATAAAAAACTGTAACCGAATGTTAGCAGTGCTTACCTCCACGCAAACATGCACAAACCCTCTTACAACTGTTTTAAAGTGCCTTAATCACTCTGTATTCAATGGCCCATGTTCTGCCCAGCAACAAAAGAAACTCTGCAAGGCTTAAACCCAGGATCCAGCACACCTTAGACAAAGTGAGCTACCACTAAGCCATTGCAAATACACATAAATCTGATGTTTTCAGAAACATATCATCCAGCCCAGTCATGCAACAGTACAGAGAATGTATACCAACAATTACATGTATGTGTGTATAAATATATTAATATCTAAACAGATACAACATATCTATATATGTATATATATATATATATATATATATATATATATATATATATATATATATATAGAAATATATATATATATATATATATATATATATATATATATATATATAGATATATATATATATATGAACATATATACATGCAAGTGCCTACATTGACACATATATATGTCTACACCTATATGTATACATATACACAGCAAGTTACATATATGTACGCAGATATATATATATATATATATATATATATATATATATATATATATATATATATATGTAGGTATATATGGACATAGTTATATATATATATGTAAGCAGATGTATATATCTATATAGGTATATACGGCCATACATCTGTAGATAGCAATGGTAGATTAACAATAACAAATATGTCCACATCCACCATTAATGGGGTTGAGAGGCCCCAAGCAATATACGTCTTGTACGAATAGGCATACCCCCCACCCCAGAGACAAACACGTCCACCCTGCAATACACTACCAAGTGTTGCAGATCCCATAACCAGGTCCTGACATTACATGGGCACAAGCTGTTACAGTACTACATCCCACCTGTATGATGTCAGGCTGGTATTGGTAATATATCATGCAGTACAGTCTGCCTCCCATAGGAAATGTAAAATGTGGAAGCTATCAACATCTCCAGGACAAATATACACAGACACATATATGCAGATATATATATATATATATATATATATATATATATATATATATATATATATAGATAGATAGATAGATATACATGTGACTGCACATACACATGCAGAGATATGTACAGTAAGATACATATGTAGAAGGTGCACACAATATGGAACAGCCACTGTGCCTACAGTTAACACCTGAGCAACTGGACACTGTATGGGCCACCCATACAAATGACAATCATTGCCTGCAACATATACCCACAGAGAGGTCATAGGAAAAAACGCCACACACAGGTTTGCAGAAATGGAAAACTTTTATTTGTGTACTATTACAGTTCTATATGCCATGTCATATAGCTGTTCAGACACTGACATCCATATAAACAGAGTAATGCAACTGTGAAACAATTATACTAATACAGTAGTCTGAAAAGGTTTACAACTGTTGCTGTCCAGGCCAAGCCCTTCAAATTGTACAATAGTAAAGACAGACTGGGCCACAGGATACCAAACAATCAACAGTAAGTAATGCAGGTGTATAGTTCAGCAGCCTCTTTCTACACTCTGTACAATATCACTAGGTGGTAAAGACCTCAGTTGACCAAATGGGATGTAACTGTTACATAACAAGGCATAACTGACGCCATCACAAGCACACTAACAAACAGAACATTCTGTTTGACAGGAGGCAGTAGGCCTGCATTAACTCAATTTATGTAAGTAATGTAAATATAGGTGAAGTATATGGTACTGTACATCCAGATACCTTAAGGCAGCTCACCCCTGATACCTCCACATTTTGTAACAGCCTAGGTCACATATGGTGCACCCCCCAGACTCAATAATACAGGGCCATATACCACTGTTACATACACTGGCCTCTGGAGTGCATAAGGGCACACATGTATTGTGTAGGTGAAGCCCACACATATATGGCCCCAGCCCCACCATATGTGTGGGGGATACAACAGCAGTGGACTGAAGGCAGCAATGGCAGTGTGATATACTCACAGCCCACTACAGAACAACCCCTGAAAGCATGTCATATGTGCAAAGCTTGGTATGTAGGTGGAGAACAGAGGCTGGAACACAGGCCCATATGTGGAAAACTGTTGCCATACACTAAGCAAGTCACTGGTGTTACAGGATAGTCTGCAATATACCCTTAGTCAGGGAATTGAGGTTAGAAACATAAATGGATGTAGCCATGTACTGACAGCACTCAACACACACACTGCCAGTGAAATATCTGACACAGGACCTGTGTGGTGGATAGACAAAACATGATAGGCACACCTCTGGCCACCAAGAGGATAGGCCCACAGTTGAGAGCTATGCAGACAGACTGACTGCATTCCAAGGTAAACTAGTATGCACACACACACACACACACACACACACACACACACACACACACACACACACACACACACACACACACACACACACACACAAACACACACACACACCCTGTAACACCAGCACTATACAAAGCATAACACAACTCTATGCACATTCTGTCTGTAGTTCCTGAACCTCCTACAAATATGTAGCTGCCCTGAGTATGCCTGTTCTCCTATAAGAGGCATTGCTACCTGCTGTCTGTAACACTGATGCCCACACACAGGAAGTCCATCACAAAGGAAAGGTAAAGGGACCATGCCCACATGATGTAGGGATCAAGTGCATATGAGAGAGAGAGAAGGAAAAAAAAAACTAAAGCTCATCAAACTAACAGCTGAAGATGCAGGCATTTAGGCAGCTGCTATTCATAAAGACCTCATTACCACAACAGGTATGTGAAGTATATGTGCATGTATTACAATGTAGTATCTGGTCCATCATAATGGGATAGATGATGTGGAATGAGTTATATGTGCCATCAGGTGTTGTTGTGATGATGATCAACTGAACAACTGCTATGGACAATAGTGTCTGTCCCTGTAGGTAGTGGGCCATAGCTGTTAACTGTGCAGGTCAGCACTGACAGACAAGATGTAAGCCATCATAGTGTGTGTTGTGTAATGGGAAGTATGTATATTATGTGGCCAATAGCTAGTGGTAGAAGTAATGCAATTATGATGGACATGTGGGAGCCATGGCCCACCACTGGCAGGATACTCAGGTGAATCTGTAATGTAGCATGCCGGAATGCCATACATGTGTAACAGGGCTACCTGCAATCAGGTCCCACATATACCCCACTAATGTCAGTCCATGCCATATGTGGCATCTGTCAGTGTTGTAGCAAGGCAGAACAGCTCAGCTGTGCAAGAAGGAGCTGTGATATTGTGCAGCTGATGTCTGAATGTACCCCACATATAGGTATGCATATGTGTACATACCTCACATATATAATATATAAGGATATATATGTATATCAGCATGTATGTCCAGAAATATACATATACCCATGTGTATACATATATATGTGCACATATATATGACATCACATATATCTAGATATATACCTATATGCGCATGTCTACATATGTGCAAACACACACACAAACATATATGTATGTAAAGATATGCCCCCTATATCACTATCACAGTGATGTGTGCTATGTGTGAGGCAGCAGCACAAATAGCAATACGCACAGATATCTACAGCTGGCAGTGTGTGCACCATGGACAGGTATGTCACATGTTAGTCTCTTGTTGGCACTACATTGCCCCCATCTGTGAAGTATGCAATGGGAATATGGAGAAGTATGACAGGTACACATGTGGAGGTGGTCAGGATTGGTAGATATAGAGAACAGTCTATAGGTGTGGTATGTGACACGTGGTGGGTAAACACCGTGGATGCTGTGTGTGGTCTGTGAAGTGAACGCCTCATGGTCCCCAATATGGGCACAATGGGAACAAGCCTCCCACCCACTGCCACTCAAAATAGCAGTTCACATCATGAAGGTGCCTGGTCTGGAAGCTGAGCAGGAGGAACATGTTGGCCTTGTGAATGTGTACTGGGTGCCTCAAACTAATGTAGCACATCCCTCATGTGTCTGTGCAGCCCGGTATGGAACAGACCCTAGACCTGAGCTCAGGGGACAGGAACATGTCTGTGTGTGCCCTGGGGGAGCGACATCCCCTGGGTGGTTCCACCTGATGGTATTGCTGTAACAGTGCAGGAGGAGGCTTCAGGTTGGGACACACATGTGATGTGGCCAGGTATCATGGGCAGATGGGTGTGCAGAGGTGGATCAGCTGGCCAATAGAACATGTACATGTTATTGTGTCACTGTTATAGAACATTTATTTGTTGGTAGTAATAGCCTACACAATCCCGGTACATGTCTAACAGCAGATATCCCCAATAACACAGACTGTCAGATGTGCAGCAATCTCAGAGTAGCCATACCACTGGCATATATGTAACCATAGTGGCCCTGACAATGGCATGCAGGTGAATAGTCTGTAACAGGCCAGCAATGACAGTGTCCACAAAGGGGACATGGCTAAAATCACATAGCAGAAGGTGTGGTACAATACAAAATCTGTCCAAACGGTAGTTAAGCTTTAGCCATACCTAAAGAGTTGTGTGTACAGTCTGTTGAAGCTGATATGGTGGGGGGGTGAAAGAGATGTGTATTACGAACTGTGATAACCTTGCCATATGAGTTGTTCAGACCCGTTTCCATCTTTATGTCTTTCAGCCAAGATGGCACATGCACGGTTGCCCACATTTTCCACTGTTGAGAATGACGTGGTGATAGCATACATAATTCAGCACTATCCACTGCTGTTTGGCAGGCAAGTACATGAACAGCAGGAGTGGACCACCCTGTGGAATGACCTAGTCCACATGGTCAACGATGTTGGACTGCACAACTGCAGTTATGAGCAGGTCCAGCATCATTGTACTGACCTGCTTTGCAATGCCAGTTGGTGTGCTGCTGCAGTCCGGGAGCATTACCTCACCACAGGGGGGGACCATGCCATCCATCCCCCCGACACGTGTGGAGGAGCTCCTGGCCAGCCTCGTGGCACCTGCCCGTCCAGAACACCAACAACCTCTGGACCCCTTTGTGGAGGTGGGTGTCACCCTCACACCAGCCGAGGAGCATACAGGTAAGGACACAGGGCACATCAGTAGACCACTGCTGTGTAAATATCCACAGTGGTACATGTAGATCATGCATATCTTACATGTCATAGATATATTGTGTTGCTGCATTGTAGTGATAAACAGATGTCCAGATGTGGTAGTATTGTGGGAATTTACCATTGATGTATGGTAGTACTGCACCCAGCCTATAGCAGTGCCACAGGTGTGGCCACTGACATTGCATCTCTCACCCTCTTATGTAGGTCCATCCGGGATAACAATAAGGCAGCAGTCTGAAGCTGGTGAGTATGTCTTATGTAGATGCATGCCAACACACTGGGCATGTAATGGTGATGGTATATTCCATGCACACATCTAACACACCTACCCTGAATGCATGTTGTACATGTGCATGCACTGTTGCTGTGAAATGCACTGTCTCACATGGGTGACCATGATGGGGTATTGGAAGGGTATGTCACACACCTGCACGATAACTAACATCCTGTCATTGTGGAATGTGTCCACAGGGAGTAACATACTGTTGGTAGACATGGGCTACAGTAGTGACATGTTCTGAACAACACCCATATACAGTGCAACACCAGTGTATCTGCCTGTTGGACAATGCCAACTGCTGCAGAGATACACTTTGGCATAAGGCATTGCAGTAGTCCACATTATCAGCTGGGTCTAGGCTGCAACATGTGGTGTTCAGTGTATGGGACACTGCAAAGTGACACAAATGTGTAGGGCTTACCGGTCATGCATCTGCATAAAAGATGAGGGGGGGTCTCAGCATGAAACACTAGTGCACTGCAGCAGGGATCCTAAGGATGGTAGGAATGGCGCTATCTGCATATAGTCAGGTTCAGGACCTGGGGCAGCCATAACCCTACCCATACTGCAATACTGACAAGATTGTGTGAACACCATAGGATGTGCATATGAGTAGACCTTGCAATCATGCAGAATAGGGGGACATATTTAGGGTAGACTGAACATACACTGGCAATTGAGAAGGCCCATGCTGGTATACCCCTGCCATGAGCAGTGACTGCTGTAGTACACACAACAAGAGGAGTGATAAACCATCATGATAAGGGTGTGCACACATATGCCACATGGTGTGTATGCATTGTGGTCAGCAGCAGCACACCTAACACAATCTGTAGACACTGCATGTGAAAGTACAGGACATATGTCACATACCAGGCTTGTGTACTGCTAAGATATGTGGTGATGTGGTCCCATGGCAGATCAAGAATGTGTCTGTAAAATCAATAAATGTGCGTACATCCCCATAGCCATGGTAGGCTCTGATGGTTGTCAGTGTAAGCATTTCTGCAGTGGTCATACATGGTCTGTTGATGTTGACAGCTGTAAGTCATGCATACTATCATATACACATTTAAAGACACATAACAGACAGACACACATCTGATATACCAGGGCCTATCACTGCTAACTACCTTGACCGTGTCTCCAATGTGTTACAGGTAGGCTGCACACATCACATGCATAACTGGCTTGGATTGTGGTAACAGTTACCTGTATGATTGATGGCGACAGTGGTATCCATAACATGGTATATGGCACATATACCTGGTGTACATTGGTGTAATAACAGTGTACACAGCACGCACATCCCCCACTGGATACTGTACTCCTTGAAACCCATGATGACATTCTGCCATACCCACCATCACACATTGGCCATGACTGCGATACAACCCATAGTACACCCCAACATTGGTACTACAGGGATATGCATCTCATGGACATTCCACGTGCGTAGTAGGGCGTCAATCAAGTGTAGGTTGCCTGTAATATCCCAGCTGGATACCTGCCATCTGCACATCTGTACAGGGACTGACAGTCATCAGTTTGGCAAGTAGCTATGCAGTAGCATGAGTGTGCTGACAGACCAATAAGGGGTATATACTGTGACACAGCTCACACACCAGGGATATGACAGGGAATCTTCGGTGTCCAGCCATGCTTGCAGGTGTGCCTGTTGTCAGTACTACATTAAGCACTCTGCTCTTGCCTAGGTTAGCACTGTCAATAGTAGTACTGCCATGATATACTACATGTCAGTGTGACAGCATGTACCCTCGGCTACTACATGTGTACGTCTGTGTCTTACACATGACACTCACACCTCTTGCTACTGTAATGACAGCACATAGGTGCATGTATTGTACATGGCATTATATACACTTATTACAGGTTATCAGACTGGGTTGTGTGTCCTGGTTACCAGGGCTAAGCTATGCTTAGCAAGAATCAACATTGCTGCAATATAACAGCTAAGCTGATTTGCGTACTGGTAAGCGCTGCCTACACTGTGTAAGTGCCCGTACATTTACCTATAGCTTAGCACCGCTTAGCTTCATGCAAACCCGTGCAAACCAGCTTAAAGCTGCTCAAAACTGTCTTAACCAGTCTGTATATAACAGTCCTTGTTCTACCCAGCAACAAAATGAACAGCCCTTGCAGGTCTTAAACCCAGGACCCTTTACACTGAAGTCATAGCACTTAACCAGTACGCCATGATCACTGGGGAGACAGCTCTTGTTTTGCCAATATAGCTGTCAATACACATATTGAGTAGTATTGAACAATTGCCTTTATTTCCTAAATTGTGTATTTCTTGTTATTACTATGACTGTTGCATCACATATGTTGTTTTATCATAATGTACACATTATCATAATGTACACATAGCAGATACATACGGTGAGATACATGTGGGAGGGTATACACAACAGTGACGTTTACTCATGACAGGAATATGGTTGTATACGTATCATAGGTGTATATATGTCTACATGTACATACACAAGTATACTCATACATATGTCTGTATACACGTCTGTATAGTGCTACATATATATGGCCATGTGTACATCTCTTCATATGTACATATGTATACAGACATATATTTGTGTATATTCATATGTGTATATATAGGTATATGTATATGTACATATAGATATATATGTATATAGCTATATATGTATGCACATCCTGTGTGTACAAATATGCCTAGATACGTTGGTGTGTGTGTATATATATATATATATATATATATATATATATATATATATATATATAGATAGATAGATATCTATAACTATATGTGCATACATATCTATTCTGATATACCTACTACTGTCAATATATCGGTAGATATCCATATGTATATGTGCATTTGTATCACTATCTCTATATGTGTAGACATATATTGCTCTGTATATGTATATATCTGGGTGTGCATATGTATTTCTATGTATATATACATAACCATCTATATATGTCGATATGTATATGTGTAATCATATATATAGATATCTGGATAATTATATGTACATATATTTTCACCATATGTCCTGGACATGGATTGTAGCCCTACCCCAGCCCCTATAGTCCCAACTTTGTAGTGCAAGGGGATGTCAAGTCAGGTATGTCAGGCAAGGAGATAATAATGATTAAGGTGTTTGCCTTACAAACACAAGGTGCAGGGTTTGATTCTCACATGGGGTAATTGGCTAGGCTTAAAATGGGCCACAAGGGCAGTTAGCCTAGTACTAACCTATGAACCTATAGCAGGTATATTAGACTATTGCTACTGTAATTGGGATTGTCTTCACAGACATGGGTGTGTGTGGGAGGTCACATCTGCTTTTCACATGTGTGCCATTGGCTACTGACAGACATCCTAAGAACATCATAGTATAGTATAGTACCGCTGATAGCACGTAATGCCCCTGTGGACTGCAGCACAGATATTGGCCAATATATGTGGACATTCTGACACACTCTGTACAGTCCAGACATATACACAGAACCCCTTAGTGCAAAACATGTGTACCATGCCTGACAATATGGATGTTAACAGCCATGTAGATGGGTGTAACACATAACGACTGGTATACATATGCCAGCATAGTTTATGCATTCACACACCCCTGTCTGGCCTGACACATAATAACTGCTGGTACAGGGGTGCTATGGCCACATACTACCCACTAGATATTGACATATATCTGTACAGCATCCCACTGCTCTGTCTGACATACATGACTGTTAAGGGAGGCCCAGCAGAAGTACATCTGGCAAGTATCTGCACATGACAACCCACTGGGTAAGTACACTAAGCTGCTAGGCATGTAACAATGCACTGTGCAGGCTACAAGCAGACTGGCTCAACACTGGCCTACATCTCCTATGGGGGAATGCACATGTACCTGCATATATAGCAGGCTCTACAGGCATGTCACAGCACAGATTAAGATACACCTGTGTGAAAGTGCATAACCACAACCAATGTCAACACAGCCACAGCCACATATACTGGGCTGCTACACAGTTTGGTCTGATGGCTGTCTGTGGTATGGGACATATGTGTGTATGGCCCTACAAACATGTAAGCCAATATGGTAACATACAGTGGAGCAGCATGCAACATCAGATAGGACAAAACCTAGAACGATGACATCTACCGCAGTCTGTACTCAGGCGAAAGTACATGTTAACAATACACACACTGTCGACATTCACCATAAGTACACACAGACCTCAATACTGAACAAACAACCACAGAATGTCCAGGTTATGACAGCAAATATAACCCTACTGCACATAACATGTGTAGCAGTCTGATATCTCACTGGCTTATTATCAGATATGATGACACTAATTATGGTGTACAGCACATATGCACCTCTTAATGCACGACATACGTACAAAGGTTGACAGAGTTGTGGCTGGAAGCACATACACAGGGCCAATATTGACATGTTGCTGTGATAACCTCATACATTTACTGTTGTAACAGGGTTTGTTGCAACATATGTCCTATGAGGGATATGAAGTCAGTAACTGTCACGGCTTTCACCATCTACAGACTGCAATCCTCACACTACCTTCTGCAGTTCACAGATAGATGCTCTGTGGGTAACACATGAAACCAAAGGCACAACACACTGCCCAGTCTGCAGATCACCCTACAGATGGGGATTCCTCATAAACATAGAACTGACATGGCAGGTATTAAAACATGTAGGACAGCCATATCCACACACACACTGTTAAACTAACATTACTCCAAATGCAGTATAGCAGCACTTACAGTCTGTAGTCAGGTCAGGCACATCCCCTTCCTGTGTGTTGCCCTGTTTCCACAGTGTATGTTGTTAAATCCCCAATCCATCTGAGATGCTGTTTGCCAAACAACAGATCTAGTTCCTGCTCACAGTGAATGCAAAGGGCCAACAGCAACATGATGTTCCTAGATATTGGAGTGTGTTTCCATGCAATTGGCTATGGGGATGTTACCACAGCTGTTCCACATGCAATCAGCTAGGGGAGGGCTGCAATTCATGCAGAGGCCATCAGCTGATCATGAGCATCACTTAAAATACACATACTGCTGCCTAAGCAGAGCAGGAGTAGGTCTCCATATCCACCAGACAGGGCGTGAGAGAGGCAGACAGAGGCAAAGACAAGTTAGGGAGGGGTGGGAGAGTAAAACTTAAGCATGTTTGTGTCACACATTTACCAGCACAAGGTATCAAATCCCAGATGACTATGTAGTGCTATTACATTTCTATGCAGTTATTGGATGTGCCACATAGATTATATGCTGTGGAGCCCTCAGAACATATATGTGATGGTGAGTGACATCTGCAACAGGGATATGGTAGCTATATGGTAGATGTAGTACATGTGCCTGTCCGCATGAACAGGTGCCAGTGTCAACACAGCCACATTCTCCCAGGGACACACACACTTGGCAGGGCCAGGAATACAACCCATCACTAGTGAGATTGCCACAACACATTACTATGAAGATATCACATGCACTACAGGGGTTATACAGAGGTGATATGGGCAAAGGGTATGGGGAGGTGTCTGACATCAGACAGCATGCTTCAGTATGCCAATGGAGGCTGTAGTGAGTGTGGACGTGATCATACGCATCATACAATACACACACAAACACACAGGGTGCCAGTACTGACATGCATGGGTGCATTTCTGCATGGGTGTGTGGTAATCAACTGTGCCAGATGGCTATACAAAGCTAGGTGATGAGTATACCTTGGCATCAGGCCACATGACAATGAGCAGCATTGTGACTCAGGGCTGTAGTTTCTGCATTGCCCACACATGTGGGTATTGTATCCCCCATCCAATCACCTGAGTCACTATTGTGTGTGGCCAATGCTGTGCATCACTTACCATGTATGTGTTCCTTAGTCCATGACATGGATGGTGTCTGGGATGTGCACACCTCCCACATGCATGTACAGTGACATGTGGAACTGTACCTAGGGTGTTGTGTACACAGATTATCATCCAATGTGCCAGTCTTGGCCACCTGTGGCGGGAACTGGTAATGGACAGCAGGTTTACCCTGCACTTACATTGATAGCATGCTAACGGCATTCCCTTGTGTCAGTGGCATCTGTCCATACAAGGCATATTTTCAGGCATGGTATGTCCTTTGTGGGTCACATGTGATGGCACCACAGGTGTTGCAGGTGTCCAGCAGGGAACATGGGGAAGATTCACTGTCTGCATGTACATGCCTATTGGACAGAGTGCCATGTCCTCTGTAGCCCACTGTAATCACTCCATAGTTACTATCAGTGGCCAATATGCAGGTTACTACCCACATATTGGCTGTTGCCTAGGCATGTGTGTGTGTGTGTGTGTGTGTGTGTGTGTGTGTGTGTGTGTGTGTGTGTGTGTGTGTGTGTGTGTGTGTGTATGAGACATGGGTTGAGAGTGTACTCTGGGTAATACTGGGGTTGCTAACTGTGATTGCCTGGCCGATATCACATATGGGTATGGATTTGCACCCCAGCCTCTCGGCTATTTCACATCTGTTATCCCTGTATGGTGGACATTGTGATATATACTAGGGGCACCATATAAGAAATTTGCAAAGCCCATTCCCCATTTGGCCCAGGTGTCGCACACTCACACCCACCTCTACACAGGATACGAGTTTCTAACACACACACACCTGTCCTGTCTGGGAGTAGAACCCCTACCTGCCTAGTTTATTACACTATAGCACTATGCGGTTATAGCATGTACCACAGAGATTACTGGAGTGTTCATTCCCCAAAGGTGTATATCACATTGGATGACATCAGCAGGATTGGCAAAGTAGGATATTTGAATTGTAGTGAGTGTGGATAGGCTAAAATGCATTCTTCTCTACACAAACAGTGACACACACATAAAACATCCACAACTGATATGTGTGTGTATAGAACCCCTAACAGAGGTCTATATCACACTACAGCATGGAGCTGTTAAAGAATGCACCACAGGGATTACTGGAGATCTACTTCCCCAAAGATGTATTTCACAATGAATGACATCAGCAGTATTGCCAAAGTAGGGCATTTGAAATATACTGAGTGTGACTGGCCTAAAATGCATTGTTCCCTACACAGACCCTGACACACACACAAAACATCCACAGCTGACAAGTGCGGGTATAGAACCCCAACAGGGATCTATATCACACTACAGCATGGAATTGTTATAGGACGCACCACAAGGATTACCGGAGAACTTCTTCCCCAAAGTTGTATTTCATGATGAATGACATCAGCAGGATTGCCAAAGTAGGGCATTTGAAATGCATTGAGTGTGACTAGCCTAAAATGCATTGCTTTCTACACAGACATTGAAACACACACAACACATCTAGAACTTCCATGGGTGGGAATAAAACCCTACCAGTGTTCTATATCACATTACAGCAGTATGCAGTTATAGGATGGACTATGGAGATTACTGGGCTATAGCCTTCCCAGAGGTGTATTTCTAGGTGGATGACATCAGCAGCTTTGCCAATGTTGAACATTTGAAGTGTAGGTAGTGTGACTACCCTAAAATTTAATTGCTCTCTACAGAAACAGACACACACACAAACTTGCCAAGTCTGGGATTAAAACAGCTACCTTACTAATTTATCACACTACAGCAGTACACAATTACAAGACACGCTTCAGAGATTACTGGGCTGCAACCTTCCCAGAGGTGTATTTTTAGGTGGATGACATCAGCAGCCTTGCCCTAGTTGAGCATTTGAATTGTAGGGAGTGTGACTAAAAAGCATTGCTTTCTACACAGACAATATCAGACAGATACATACACACTTGCCAAGTCTGGGATTAGAACAGCTACCTAACAAATTTATTACACTACAACAGTAAACAGTTACAGGACACACTATGGAGATTAGTGAGCTACAACCTTCCCAGAGGTGTATTTCTAGGTGGATGACATCAGCAGCCTTACCAAAGTTGAGCATTTGAATTGTAGGGAGTGTGACTACCCTAAAAAGCATTGTTCTCTACACAGACAGACTCACAAACACACACAGTTGCCATGCCTGATATTTGAACTCCTACCTATTTTATCACACTATAGCAGTACAAAGTTATGGGACACGCCACGGAGATTACTGGGCTACAACTCTCCCAGAGGTGTATTTCACAGTGGAGGACCTCAGCAAGCTTGTCATAGTAGGGCTATGGGGAGGGCAGTGTGTGTGCATGGGCCATAATCCATTCATCTAGAGGTTGACACGCCACATGCAGGCACACACACGGTCATATTTCACAGGTACGTGTATACAGCTGCTAGATGACTACTTCCTTGTACAGTCATGTTGCACAGCTGGCACATGCACCACACAGTCTGTAATGCTGACAGATACTGGTGGCTAGTATCTGCAGTGAGTGAAATCTGAACCTCATGTGGTTGGGGCCTTTTGGCTGTGTGCTGGGTGGGACAGGCCTGGATGGCTCCTTGTCACAGTCACCCTCTTCCACACATCTATGTATGTCTACCTTTGGCTTATTATAGTGTGTTGTCCTTACATATATGTCTATATTCCTATTCACTGTGTGTGCAAGGCATGAGTGGGTCATACTGACGAGTGTCTACACTAACAACTGCGACTGCCAGATATGTCTGGTCCACTGGTGTTTGCAGACATGGCCTTCATGTGTTTAAGTGCGTGAGCATGCCCAGTATGCCCATCTGTATTTAATTTGTGGACTGAGTCCAGATAGTTTGTACTGCAGTGCTGACCTTTGTGTTGTACACCAATAGGTGGCATGCTGTTTCTGCAGGGTATCCATCAAGCATTTGGCATTGACTGTTCCTACATTTCTGCATAGGATGGGGGGCTCACCTGACTATTTCTACATTTCTACACAGGATTGGGGGGGGGCACACCTGACTGTTACTACATTTCTACTTTGGATGGGGGGCACACTTGACTATTTCTACATTTCTACACAGGATGGGGGGCACACCTGACTGTTATTACATTACTACATGGGGGGCATACCTGTCTATTTCTACATTTCTACACAGGGTTGGGGGGGACACCTGACTGTCATTACATTACTACATAGGGTGGGGGGCTCACCTGACTATTTGTACATTTCTACACAGGATGGGGGGCACACCTGACTGTTCGTACATTACTACATAGGGGGCACACCTGTCTATTTCTACATTTCTACACAGGGTTGGGGGGACACACCTGACTGTCATTACATTACTACATAGGGTGGGGGGCTCACCTGACTATTTGTACATTTCTACACAGGATGGGGGGCACACCTGACTGTTCGTACATTACTACATAGGGGGCACACCTGTCTATTTCTACATTCCTACACAGGATTGGGGGGGCACACCTGACTGTTACTACATTTCTACTTTGGATGGGGGCACACTTGACTATTTCTACATTTCTACACAGGATGGGGGGGCACACCTGACTGTTATTACATTACTACATGGGGGCATACCTGTCTATTTCTACATTTCTACACAGGGTTGGGGGGACACACCTGACTGTCATTACATTACTACATAGGGTGGGGGGCTCACCTGACTATTTCAACATTTCTACACAGGATGGGGGGGCACACCTGACTGTTATTACATTACTACATGGGGGGCATACCTGTCTATTTCTACATTTCTACAGAGGGTTGGGGGGACACACCTGACTATCATTACATTACTACATATGGTGGGGGGCTCACCTGACTATTTGTACATTTCTACACAGGATGGGGGGCACACCTGACTGTTCATACATTACTACATAGGGGGCACACCTGTCTATTTCTACATTCCTACAGAGGATGGTGGGGGCACACCTGACTGTTATTACATTACTGCATAGGATGGTGGGAGGCACACCTGTCTATTTCTACATTTCTACACAGGATTGGGGAGGCACACCTGACTGTTATTACATTACTACATAGGATGGGGGGTACACCTGACACTTGTACACATTTCCTATGACTGTACTGGTATGTCAGGTACTCAATTTCATTCTGTATTCTTACCTATCATGCTGACTAGAGGCATACCAGTGTACTACAGATCGTAGCTTTGGATGCCTTACATATTAGTGTCTGACATCCTACCCTTTAAAACTAACATCCCACTGCCTGACCTGCTGTAGTCTGTCTGTGTAGGCCTGGGGGGGAGGTTAACCATAGCCATCATTCAGGGGTTATAGCACAGGCTCTGCTTGGATTTGTCTACACCTGTCCTGCTGGCTGAGACTGGTGTTGGGTATGTGAACCACCCTGACTGGCATGTGTGGGTCATATGGACACACATGTCGCTCAGCACATTTCCTGCAGTGGGTTTTGTCACCCTGTATAGTACTGGCTACTATAGTGACTCCAGTATGTGTTACAGATGTCATGGTGCCACTATGGGTGTCTACTGTCTGCTGCCATTACATTCAGCCACCCTATTCCCTTGCATGCTCACATCCATACCATAGATGCAGGTAATGACACATTCTACTCCATTTGGCAATTGGTAGGTTGATTGGCTTACCTTGAGGGTGTGCCAGACTTGCAGATGGTGCTGAAGGGCTGCCTATGTTGGATGCACATAGTACACTCCCTATACATGGTTGAGCACAGGTAGTGTCATGTTTGGCATCCCTTTTACTGTATGTGCAAGTCAGAGAGAGGTGTCATTCCCTGGGTCCCTACTGTGTCAGTGTATGTGCTATGCGTTGTCTCTTTGCCACAGCCATGGCATACTGGGCACGCCTCTATCTGCCTACTGGGGCAGGCTCAGGTTGCTCCTCCTTCGAGTCACTCTCTGCCTGTGCAGGCCTTGGCATTGGTGGGGGGCTGTGTGGCCCTGCCCCATTCTGTTCCTGCTGCAGCTGTTTTCACAGGATCATACTTTGTAGCATAGCACATACCATAACAATTTGGGTACATGTAGTTGTTGAGTACTGCAAGACTTCACCGGATGTGTCCAGACACCGGAACCATGACCTGAGCATCCCAAATGCATGCTCTATTATAAGTCTGGTATGTGCGTGTGCCTCATTATGGCATTCTTGTTCAGGTGTGTGTGCATTTCTGATGGGTGTCATCAGCCATGGCTCCAGTGTGTAACCAGCATCCCCCACTAGGTGACCGTAGGGGATGTCCCCATTGGCAAATCTCTGGTACAGCTGCGTCAGATGCCATATATGGGAATCGTCATAGCTTCCAGGGCAGCCAGCACAAATACAACCTGGCTGTTCATGGAGGGGATGCCCCTGCGGTTGATGTAGGCCCTACCCTGATCCCCAGGTAGTGTTTTGATGCGTATGTCCGTGCAGTCTATAGCACCCACTACCTCAGGGTATTATGCTATTTGGTGGAAGAGACGCATATTGCTGGCCAACACCTCACGGGTGTTGAGGAAATATATGTGCTCACTGGCATGTGCTGACATGGCATCCAGGAACTGGTGGGATACTCTGGATGCTGATGCCTATGAGATCCCCATGATATCTCCAGGTGAGCTTTGGGAGTTACCAGTGGCTAGTATTCCTAGGCCTACACATACCTTGGTATCCACTGGGATGGGTTCCCTTTGGTCAGTTTGGTGTGTCAGGTGTGGCCGGCACAGCTCAACAATTTGCTGTAGGAGGTCTCTGTCCACCATATAGCACTCCACTATCTCCAGCTCATGTAGCCCCTGGTAGTTATCCTGGGTCTGTACACTCTTCTCCATCTCCTCACTGTGGGTTGATCAGCAGCATTAACATTCTGACTACCCTCAGCCTCTTGCACATGTTGTTCTATGTTGCCTGCTGCAGTGCTTCTCATTTTGTAGGTTTGTTTGTTAAAATTTCCCCTCTTGTTGGTGTAGCATGTGGGAAAAACCAGAGGGGAAGATGTTTGCATAGTTTATAGTAGTGTTCTGGGCTGGGCTGGTCTGCCTGTGTAATTGGCTGATTCTGATACATTTCACCTGCCAGCTAAGCTAGTTCTCCTTGATTACCTTCCTACTGCTGTTTTCCCTTCCCATTGCCTTCCTGTTTAAGCTCAGGTGCCTGCTGCACAAGCACAGTGCTCAAATGTGCACAATGCTGCTATTTCCTGGTTTAACTTCTTTTTTCTTCCTGTAAAACCACACCAGCTTATGCATGTACCTCACTATGGCATTCTTGTTCAGGTGTGTGTGCATTTCTGATGGGTGTCATCAGCCATGGCTCCAGTGTGTAACCAGCATCCCCCACTAGGTGACCGTAGGGGATGTCCCCATTGGCAAATCTTTGGTACAGCTGCGTCAGATGCCATATATGGGAATCACCATAGCTTCCAGGGCAGCCAGCACAAATACAACCTGGCTGGCTAGGCAGGTTTAGACACACCCCCTACTGAGCCACAGGGCTCCAATCCGCTTACAGTATGCCTGACACACCCTCCCATGATGTCACCTAACTCCTAAGCTGGCACCAAGCTATTCTTACTCTTACACTGTTGGGACCTAGCTCACATGCTGGAGAAAACTGGGATTCACTATCCTAGCCCTCATTTGCATAGGATTGCCTGCTAATGCATAGTTACATGTCTCACACTGAGCCTCCCTCCTTAGCAACCACTACTCACTGGCCATGTTGTCTTCTGCCTGCCATTGACTTGCATGGCAGAGTATTGATTTTAGTTAGAATGCTTAATTTAGGCTCATTTTGTTATTTCCTCCCGATCCTGTTTGCGTGCCGCTGCCCTATGCTTAAAAACCAAGATCGGCTAAAAAAAAATAAAAGTTGATTTTTGTATTTTTTTTAATGTTTGCAATGCCAATGGCCTTATACTTGGCCATTGGCAT
Source organism: Protopterus annectens (assembly GCF_019279795.1). Lineage (NCBI taxonomy): Eukaryota > Metazoa > Chordata > Ceratodontiformes > Protopteridae > Protopterus > Protopterus annectens. The sequence goes on from NC_056733.1 coordinate 1,862,503,172, forward strand.
GCTTACTACATAATACGCAGCCTTTATTTGGAGCTGTCATATCTCCGTTGTGGATTTTGCAGAAATGTACTTGGTTACTAACCAAGTACATTTCTGCAGATAGCACTAGTCCTGCACAGACGGTTGCAAGCTTCCTGGATTGCAAAATCACCTTATTTGCATAGATTTCTCCTGCAAATGGGGTGATTTGCATACAAGGGCTTCGTCCGCGCAGGATTAGTGCAGGAGTGCTCGTGCATGTCCCTGCAGGCTGTTCCTGGATCGCAAGACAGACATATTGCCTGCTTGAGCTCCTGCCGTGCAAGCTATAGAGAATCCAGAGGAATATCTGCACACTGCTGTGTTCCTTCTTGTATCAATTTGCTGTATTCACACATCTCCCTTTCTCTCCATGTGTGTGTGTGTGTGTGTGTATGTGTGTGTGTGTGTGTGTGTGTGTGTGTGTGTGTGTGTGTGTGTGTGTGTGTGTGTGTGTGTGTGTGTATATATATATATATATATATATATATATATATATATATATATATACGTACACATAGATTAATAGATTAGATGGATTTTTTTATTTCTTTATAGTTTATTCTTTTCATCACTTCACTCATTTCCACTGTCTACTTTGTTGTTGGCTTACATCCACTAGTCATCCAGGTTTGAATTGCTGACACCTCTAGAATGCTACCAAAATCTAGAATTTTCTTAAATGTCAGATTGAACTCAGATAATAAATTGCTCTTGATTCTTCCTGATGTGCTTGTCTATGTTTTATGTGTGTTTGTTACTTTATTTGTGTATGAGAACAATTTACTACTTGGGCTCTTAGCTTAGTGTGATGCATACATGTAGACTTAGTCTTGAAGACTGAATCTCTTCTTGTTCTGTATTTCCAAATTGATATATTTCACATTGCGCATAATTCGTATTTATTTATTCATTTGTTAACCAAGTGAGTGGACTAGTATAGGGACCCCCATGGATTGAGCCACAAAAAATGTACAACTATTTAGTTATATGTAGGCCACAGTTACACATAGGATATATGACAATGTGGTATACTGCATAGGCAATTTTGCACAGATGAACTTGATGGAGTACATGGGTAAATATCTTATCTCTATTGTAAATAATTTATACACAGGATGTTATATACATATTTGCATATACTGAGTTCACATCTGCAGTGTTATAACTTGGCTTGCTTATTGATCAACAAAGTAGAATGTAATTTTCAATTTGATAGTTCTCAAGGAAATATTAACGTGTTTAGTTATGCAAGATGGGTCTACAGTTTTTCTTCAAAATTATTCATGTGTATTGCTATGCTATGTCCTATAGGAAAGAGAGTTACTTGTCACTGGGACAATTTTAGTTGAGGTTTTCTCACTGGAGAGCAGACTGAATAGAGGGTAGAAGTGGAGTAGATTGCTTTGTGCAGTTGTTCATAATCAGTAGGTTGTACCCCTTTTTGTTTTGATGCTAGAGGAGGTCAGTAACTTCCACATGAAAATTTAAAAATATGCAGCTTAGCAGGAGTTTTGCTCTTGATGTTACTAATAGCTCAGTTAGTCTGGTTTACTGTGGTACAGTGATGTTCTCTGTTGCCAAGTAACTGAAGAAAGCTGTATATTTTATTGCATCTAATTCGGGTTTTTTTAAATATTTTTGAGTGGATTCAGGGCTGTAATGAGAAGGGCATATGTGATCCTTGGGATAATTACATTTATTCCAGTGGAGCTATGAGCCTTTCAGGTTAAAAAAATTGCTTAGGCAGTATATTAGCTCAAGCACTGGTAGTATAAATTCACAGGCCTTTTGTGGGATAGTTAATCCCCAAGTGCTGGCCAACTAAGCACCCGAGTATTTTTTTTTTGTTTTAGAAACTTGACAAGCCTTTGATTTTCACAGAATATCTTCTGTGTTCCAAACAATTTTACAGCATTTCATTACAAGTGTGTTGACACACTCAAGTTCCATAATGTCTCAAAATCCTTTAGTGGATTTCTTCCAGGCTGATTAAGGGTGGTATCTAAGTGTATTGTAAAGTAATCAATACAGTTTGTACAGTTAATGTTACATATGCTAGCAGGTAAACACGGAATAAAAAAACATGGAATCGTAGGGGACATCTACTGAGTATGTACCCAGGGTGCATGCAGTGTGGCCAGAACTGATAGCGTTCTGCAGGACAAACCAGTTTAGAACTGTATTTCCTAACCTGAGGTGTCTGATATACCGGGTAATGTTGTCCTGTTATGTTGCTTCAAAGGCTTTTTTGAGGTCTACTAATAGACCAGATATGTAGAGGTCTTTTTAAAGTTTAGTTAAATCAGCTTGGTGACCTAATAAATGTTAGTTACACTACGTAATCCCTGAAGAAAGTCACACTGCTTGTCAGAAAACAGGCCATACTTGTTTATAATCTCAAACAGATGGCTGTACAAGATGTTCTAGAGTATTTTAATAAGTGGACATGGTTGCAGTTGGCCAGTAACCAAATGCTGATGAAGGTGGTAAGTGTAGAGGTTATATGGACATGCTTAAAACTATGTTATCATTACATGACTACTGCTCTTTAACAAACTTTCTCTTTCTATTCTATTCTATTTTACAGCAATTCATTCTAATTTCCTAAATATAATGTATTATTCTCTGCATTGATTATCATCACAGCAATGCCTTCTTTCACTTATGTGCTATCAGCCATTGCAGGTTTGTTTAAAACATACTGCCTATCTATTCACTCAGTAACCCCTGCTTTTATAGTTACTAACTATACCTATGGCCCAACATTATCTCCTCTTCAGTTGCTTAAAAGTACTATTTTTCTTACGACTTCTTTGCTCTCATCTAATAAAAAGCTTTTACCCACCAATATAAAACAGAGTGTCCTTTCCCACACAGTCTCATATCCAGCAATGTAATAATAGTCACTTGTATAGTAATCATGAATAGCGGCATTCAGTTGAACCCTGGGCCTACAGAACTAACCATTCACAATTATTTCAACAGTATCACATACATAAATGTGTGACGCATGAGCAATTAATTAGTTCAGACTAAATCATGGCTTACTCAACGTGAATCTAACAAATTGACTAGAGCTGAATCACGGCTAAAAGCCATCTCTTGCCTATCACCAAACATGTCTCGTCATATCATATCTATATTTTCAAACATATAGGGAATGACAAAGAAGGAGGAGGGCTAACTGCTGTCAAGAAAATACTCAACTCGCTCCTTCACTAATAGCTGACAATAAAAGTATCTCTGATGTGATTCCTAACTGGTCAGTTCTTTAAAATTACTCTTGATGGTCATGCATAGTTGATCTTTGCTAATGTTTACATTCCTCTCCTCAATTGCATGGGTGCATATTTTAAACACTACAGCAGATCATTTTAGGCCTCATAATCAAAAGGCAACTTAAATCTTGACTGGAAAGGACAATACAGGAATCGCTTTTTAAGATGTTGGTCTAGCAATTATCTGTACCAAATGGTGAAAGACAGCACATGGATAAATTTAAACTATAGGCAGATGCTCGATACCCCATAGACTAAAGGCACTAGACTTTTTTCCGAATACAATAAGTGATCATATACTTATTATGTTGTCCTGATCACTAAAGTTACTTAAAACTCCAATACATACATAACTAGTACAAGCTATTTCTGAAACCTCAAACCCTACTATTGTATGAGTTGCAAAACGCCGACTCTCCATCAGTTAATTGGTACTCAGATCCAACCTCTGCCCTCTGCATATTTTATAGTTCGGAAAATGGGACATCAAGGAAAATAAGCCCCCACTGCTGACTGCTCAGTTTGAAGTGTTCTATAGAAGACACCTATAAAACAGAAAAACAACATTAATAATACAGACAAGATTTATGCACTGAAACAAGAAGCCAGAATTAAAACCAATGAACCTAAAGTCAACTCTTATATAAGCTTGCAAAACCAAAAGAGTTCTAGTAAGCAATAAAGATGTTAATTGCAACCAAATTTTCAGAAAGTTGACAAAAGAAATATACTAACCACAGGCATGAAACAATATTTAAAAAAATAGTATCTCCTCTCCTTGGCTGCTTACAACACTAATATTTAACAGTGTAACACCAAGTACACCTATAACACAATACACACATTATTACTCCAAGTCCCTTCCTTTCATTTAGACTGATCATCAGTAAACTAGTAAAACAGCTACTAGACAAAATCAACTTCTACTGACTATCTGTTTATTCATTCATTAGCATTTATTTACCATGATAGTCCAACTAGTCATACAAAGTAACCCCATTTCAGTTGAGGCCGGGGAGAAAACTTCCAGGTACAAACAAATAATGCAATATCCAGTATGCAAACTATATAAAGAAATGAAGAATACATGATTAATGTAAAACTTGTGCACGTACATCAGGAGAATATTATAGGTCAAAAAGATAATAGTGACATTAAGTGAGAAACTTACTCCAGTTTTATAAATGGAGTATAGCTTATATCAGCTTCATGGTGTAAAGAACAAATCCTTGACTAACACCCAGATGACCTGAACGGGCCAGCAGCCCAAGTCCTAGAGGGTCTGGCTCAGAAGAATGACAATGAGTAGCAGTCACTGTCTCCCCATTTGAGAATTCAAGAGTAGGGTCTGCCAGTAGCACATGGCACCTTTCAATAGGAAGTCCTATATTATCAAAACCACTCAAATGTATATTTAATCTAATTTCTCCACCTAACTCTCCCACTAAGCTTCAAACATGCCACAAAAATAACATTTCACAAAATTCCTTCTCTATCTAGTGCTTCAGATTACAGATACACAGCTATTGTTTGCCACTTGCTCAGATATTAAAACATTTGGTTATTACCAAGCCCTGGTTATGTTCAACAGTATCATATACTGACTTCTAAACATGTTTGTTGCCTTAGATGTAGCACAGTTATAGCTGATTACTAACTCACTAATCATATCCTAACAAACATAAACAAAAGGATGTTTATATTGACAATATTTTCAGATCTTAAGTATGCATTTGAGATATTTGCTTATCACCTCCTACCACAAAAGCTTGTTAGGTAAGAATTTTCTGAGAAGATGATTTTTTTTTAACTATCTACACAACCCATTCTACAGTGGTCAGTTCAAACTCCTTCACTGCTTCTGACACCCTCTGTAAAGGTTTGTCCTAAGGGACAGTATTTGGACCAACATGTCTTCCATACAGTTTGACTCACACCTCATGCACACTTCATGCAGTTAATATTGTATTTACTAGATCTAACAAAAGCACAATATTAAATAATGAATTACAACATGACTTTGCCACACTATGGAGTTGGTTAGTCAATAACAAACTGGTTCTTAGCTCTCAAAAAGTTTTTTTTTTTTCAGTTGTGTTATTTGTAACAAAAGCATAGCTTCAGTACTCTCA
>NC_056733.1:1862513602-1862549688 GCF_019279795.1 Protopterus annectens
AGACATTGGCAACCTTCAAACACTGGACCCCACCCAGTTTGGGTTCGTGAAGGGCCGATCTTGTCTCCTGAACCTGATTGACTTCTTTGAATCAGTCTCCAGAGCTGTGGACAAGGGTAAGGTGGTCCACACAGCCTATCTGGACCTCACCAAGGCCTTCGACACCATCCCTCACTCTGGAATCATAGATAAACTTACTAAGCTGGGCATAAATCCCTACGTCACTCGATGGGTTGCCAACTGGCTTACTGACAGAACCCAGACTGTAAAAGTACCCGACTCCAAATCCAGCTCCAGACAAGTGACAAGTGGAGTACCTCAGGGTTCAGTCCTGGGACCGCTCTTGTTTTGCATCTACTTCTCTGAAGTACAGGTCAACACTAAGAGACTCTGGCTAACAAAGTTCGCAGATGACTGCAAACTGGGAGCCATTATTGAATCCCCAAATGATGTGGATATTATACAAAAAGGCCTTACAGAAAAAGATGCTTGGTGCCAGAGCCATGGGCTGAAGCTTAATGCCAAGAAATGTATAGTTATCCCCTTTGGGAAAAAAACATGTACCCATGAATTACCACATAGGTGGCAGTACACTAAACATTGAAAGTGTGATGAGAGTCTTAGGGACACAGATGGACAGTTGTCTCACCTTCGATAACCACATTTCCACAACAGTCAGGAAATCCTTCTATGTGGCACACCTCATCACTAAGGGCTTTTCATCCAGAAACAAGGAGGTCATTGTCCCACTGTACTCATCCCTCATTAGACCCATTATAGAGTACAATGCCTCGTTTGGCATGTACCTCACAAGACATCTGCAACAGCTGGAAAGGCTGCAGAAATACCTCGCTAAAAGAATCATAGGCCTACAGCAGATGCCATATACTGACCGTCTAAAAAAAACCCAGCTATACTCTGTGGCATATCGTCTACTAAAAGGTGATCTCTGCTTAACATACAAGGCCATGTCAAACCCTGAGCTGTTGGATATGCTCCACTTAAAGAAATCCCAATCCCTCAGAGCCACATGCTCCAGGGATCTAAACCTAGTCATCACAATGAACAAAACATGCTGGAGGGATAGATTCCTGACCCAGAGACTCCCCATACTCTGGAATAAACTGCCCATAAATGTCAAGCAGAGCACCTCCTTGGCCCTCTTCAAAAGGAACCCTGATGATTGGATGGGAGATAGGAAATTCACCCCTGGGATCACGTCAGTCGCCCTGCTAGACAGGGGTCCAGGGAAGTAAATACTGTGGGAAGAAATATCCAGGGAATTGTTATGGCTAGGCTTGTATAGGCCCTAGGGCTGATAGCCTAGTACCAACCTATGAACCTATGAACCTATGAACCTATGAAGAGCCTGAAGAAGCTTGGGATGAGACAGTATACTGAATGAGTAACAAGACGTGGAGAGAGGGCAGTGTGTAGAGGTGTGGTATAGCTGGGCTAGCAACTGGAGAATGGATGGTTGCTATGCACATGGAGCTCGGGTGCTGGGAAAGGAACCATGGGTATGAAATTATGGAATTATGGCTCGGGGCATCTTGGGGTTGGATGGACTGGTTCTAATCAGACCGCCTCATGGACGTAAGTGTGGGGGGGGTGGAAGAGAAACCAAGATAACGTGTAAGAAAGAAGTGAACCCACGTGCGGTGCTGGGAGGGTGAACCAGAGGGATTAAGATAGTCCAGGCCAAGGAAAGCATTTCGGGCAGAAAGTGATAAGAAATGAGCAAGATCGCTCATAGGTGTCTGCATATCCCCACCAACAGCCCCCATGTATACAACAGCAACAGTACATAAAAATAAAATGAAGAAACCCTTTTATTTATTTTTAAAAATCCAATTAAAGCTAACCATAGGTGTGCGGGTGTGCCCATCGCTTAGCAAGGATTAAAGCAGCTTAAAAGGCTGAAGAGGATAACAAGGAAGATATATGGAAAGGAAGCAACACAGCAATAGTGTAGTGGGCAGAGCATCTGCCTAATGATCAAGCATTCCTGGTTCGAGTCCCACTGTAGCACAGTCTATTTTACATGGCAAAGCACATTATAACCAATTTTTTTGTTGCAAAACCCACTAAATAACACATATTTATGAACTAGAGTACTGCAGGAAATGCACATGTAAAGTATCAGTGTCATAATGAATAAGGCACCAGTAAGCAGTTTTAAGCACAAATAAGTAGTAGTATGCATATGTAAGCACTAGTAAGCGTGTTTAAGTGAGTCTGCATGGGGGTAAGCAATACCTACACAGGTTAAGCAAATTAGAAGCTAACTGAGTGTAAGAAACTGTGCCCAGAAGTTATCAGTGCTTACCATTGTGCAAACCTGCACAAACCCGCTTACAACTGCTTTAAAGTGCCTTAATCACTTTTTATCCAATGGTCTGTGTTCTACCCAGCAACAAAATAAACAGCCTCTGTAAGGCTCAAACCCAGGACCATACACATCATACACAAAGTGCTTTACCACTAAGCCACAACAGATATACAGAAATCTAATGATTTCAGAAACATATCATCCAGCCCAGTCATGAAACAGTACAGAGAATGTATACCAACATCTAGGTGTATGTGTGTGTAAATATATTAATTGCTAAACAGATACAACATATCTACATATGTAAAGATATGTATATTTAGACATATTTACACACACACACACACACACACACACACACACATATATATATATATATATATATATATATAAACATATATGCATGCAAATGCCTACATCGACACATATATATGTCTACACCTATATGTCTACATATACACAGCAAGGTACATATATGTACGCAGATATATAGCTATGTAGGTATATACAGACATAGTCATACATATGTAAGCTGATAAATATATCTATATAGGTATATGTGGCCATACATCTGGTCATATTAAATGATGGTTGTTCTGAGGAAGTCCCTATAGGGGAAGAAAGCGCTAAACATTTATTAAAGTCTTCTTGGATTCTTGGCTGGCTTATGTGTGCTGGTTGAATACATTTTTGAGTTTGTTGTTCTACTTTTTGTAGTGTGTCATTGGCTACTGACAGACATCCTAAGGACATCATAGCAAATTACCGCTGCTAGCATGTACTGCCCCTGTTGACTGCAGCAGAGATATTGGCCAATATGTGTGGACATTCTGACACACACTCTGTGCAGTCCAGAGGTATACACAGAACCCCTTAGTGCAAAACATGTGTACCATGCCTGACAATATGGATGTTAACAGCCATGTAGATGGGTATAATACCTAACAACTGGTACACATATGCCACCATAGATTATCCATTCACACATCCCTGTCTGGCCTGACATGTAATAACCGCTGGTACAGAGGTGCCATGGCCACATACTACCCACTAGGTATTGACATACATCTGTACAGCATCCCATTGCTCTGTCTGTCATACATGACTGTTAAGGGAGGCCCAGCAGCAATACATCTGGCAAGTATCTGCACATGACATCTGACTGGGTAAGTACACTAAGCTGCTAGGCATGTAACAATGCATTGTGCAGGCTACAGGCAGACTGGCTCAACACTGGCCTACATCTCCAATGGGGGAATCCATATGTACCTGCATATATATATATATATATATATATATATATATATATATATATATATATATATATATATATATATATATATATATATATATATATATATAGCAGGCTGTACAGGCATGTCACAGCACAGGGTAAGATACACCTGTGTGAAAGTGCATGACCACAACCAATGAGAACACAGCCACAGCCACATATGGCAACCTAGCATAATATTACAGTATATGGACTATCTGTTCAACACCATCCTCATATGTGCCACTCACACAGTAACTCTATATATAAGTTTGGTCTGATGGCTGAATGCGGTATAGGACATGTGTGTGTATGGCCCTAGAAACATGTAAGCCAATACGGTAACATACAGTGGAGCAGCATGTAACATCAGCTAGGATGGGACGTAGGGCGATGACAACTACCACAGTCTGTACACAGGCTAAGGTACATATTAACAATACACACACTGTTAACATTCACCATAAGTACACAGACCTCAGTACTGTACAAACAACCACAGTATGTCCAGGTTATGTCATCAAATATAACCCCTACTGTACATAACGTGTGCAGCAGTCTAATATCTCCCTGGCTTGTTATCAGATATGATGACACTAATTATGGTGTATAGCACATATGCACCACTTCATACACGACATATGTACACAGGTTGACAGAGTTTTGGCTAGAAGCACATACACAAGGCCAATATTGACATGTCGCTGTGATAACCTCATACATTTACTGTTGTAACAGGGTTTGTTGCAACATATGTCCTATGAGGGATATGTAGTCAGTAACTGTCACGGCTTTCACCATCTACAGACTGCAATCCTCACACTACCTTCTGCAATCCACAGATAGATGCTACGTGGGTAACACATGAAACCAAAGGCCAACACACTTCCCAGTCTGCAGATAAGCCTGCAGATGGAGATTCCTCATAAACATGAACTGACATGGCAGGTATTGAGACATGTAGGACAGCCATATCCACACACACACACTGTTAAACCAACATTACTCCAAATGCAGTATAGCAGCACTTACAGTCTGTAGTCAGGTCAGGCACATCCCCTCCTGTGTGTTGCCCTGTTTCCACAGTGTATGTTGTTAGAGGTAAATCCCCAATACATCTGAGATGCTGTTTGCCAAACAACACCTCTAGTTCCTGCTCACAGTGAATGAAAAGGGCCAACACCAACATGATGTTCCTAGATATTGGAGTGTGTTTCCATGCAATTGGCTATGGGAATGTTACCACAGCTGTTCCACATGCAATCAGCTAGGGGAGAGCTGCAATTCATGCAGAGGCCATCAGCTGATCATAAGCATCACTTAAAATACACATGTTGCTGCCTAAGCAAAGTAGGTGTAGGTCAAACATCCACCAGAGAGGGAGCGGGAATGGCAGACAGAGGCAAAGACAAGTCAGGGAGGGGTGAGAGAGTAAAACCTAAGCATGTTTGTGTCACACACCTACCAGCACAGGGTATCAAACCTGTGACAACTATGTTGTGCTATCACAGTTCTATGCAGTTATTGGATGCGCCACGTGGGTTACCTGTTGTGGACCTCTCAGAACATATATGTGATGGTAAGTGAGATCTGCAACAGGGATACGGTAGCTATACGGTATTGATGCACACGTGCCTGTCTGCATAAACAGGCGCCATCATCAACACAGCCACACTCTCACAGGGACGCACACATATTGACACATTTGCCAGGACCAGGATTACAACTCATCAGTAGTGGGATTGCCACAACACATCACTGTGCAGGTATCACATCCACCACATGGATCATACAGAGGTTGCATGGGCAGAGGGTATGGGGAGGTGTCTGACATCAGACAGCATGCTTCAGTATGCCAATGGGGGTTGTGGTGAGTGTGGATGTGAACATATGCACCATACAACACACACACAAACACACAGGATGCCAGTACTGACATGCATGGGTGCATGTCTGCATGGGTATGTGGTGGTCGACTGTGCCAGATGGCTATACAAGGTTAGGCGATGGGTATATCTTGGCATCAGGCTACATGACAATGGTCTGCATTGTGGCTCAGGGCTGTAGTTTTTGCATTTGCCCACAAAGGTGGGTATTGTATCACCCATCCACTCACCTAGGTGACTATTGTGTGTGGTCAATGCTATGCATTGCTTGCCATGTATGTGTTCCTTAATCCATAACATGGACGGTGTCTGAGATGTGTACACCTCCCACATGCATGTACAGTGACATGTGGAACTGTACCTGGGGTGTCTGGCCCATGTTGTGAACACAGACTATCATCAGATGTGCCAGTCACCTACCAGTGGTGGGAACAGGTAATGGGCAGCAGGTTTACCCTGCACCTGCATTGATAGCATGCTAACGGCATTCCCTGGTGTCAGTGGCATCTGTCCATACAGGACATGTTGTCAGGCATGGTATGTCCTTTGTGGGTCACATGTGATGGCACCACAGGTGTTGCAGGTGTCCATTGGGGAATATGGGGGAAGTGCACTGTCTGCATGTACATGCATATTGGACAGATGAACAGGGTGCCGTGCCCTCTGTAGCCCACTGCTATCACTCCATAGTTATTATCAGTGGCCAATATGCAGGGTACTATCCACATATTGGCTGTTGCCTAGGCATATGTGTGTGTATGAGACATGGGTTGAGAGTGTTCTCTGGGTAATACTGGGGTTGCTAACTGTGATTGCCTGGCCTTGATGTCACATGTATGGGTATGGCTTTGCACCCCAGCCTATCAGCTATTTCACATCTGTTATCCCTGTACAGTGGACATTGTGATATAGTAGGGCCACCATATAAGAAATATGCAAAACCTGCTCCCCTTTGGCCATAGGTGTCACACACTCACACCCACCTCCACACAGGATACGAGTTACATACACACATACACGCACCTGTTATGTCTGGGAGTAGAACCCCTATCTAACTAGTTTATTACACTACAGCACTATGCAGTTATAGTACACATCACGGAAATTACTGGAGTACTCTTTCCCCAAAGGTGTATATAACATTGGATGACATCAGCAGGTTTGCCAAAGTAAGACATCTGAATTGTAGTGAGCATGACTAGCCTAAAATGCATTGCTCTCTACACAGTGACACACACCCAAAACATCCACAATCAACATGTATGGATATAGAACCCCTAACAGAGGTCTATATCACACAACAGCATGGAGCTGTTATAGGACACACCAAGAGGATTACTGGAAAATTCCTTCCCCAAAGGTGTATTTCACAATGAATGACATCAGCAGGATCGCCAAAGTAGGCCATTTGAAATGTACTGAGTGTGACTAGCCTATAATGCATTGCTCCATACACAGACATTATAAAACACACAAAACATCCAGAACTGCTATGGGTGGGGATGGAACCCTACCACAGTTCTAAAATCACACTAGAGTAGTACACAGTTACAAGATGCGCTCCAGAGATTACTGGGCTACAACCTTCCCAGAGGTGTATTTCTAGGTGGATGACATCAGCAGCCTTGCCAAAGTTGAGTATATGACCTGTAGGCAGTGTGAGTACCCTAAAAAGCAGTGCGCTTTACACAGACAGACACACACACATTTGCCATGTCTGGGATTAGAACATCTACCTAACTACTTTATCACACTACAGCAGTACTCAGTTACAGGACACGCTATAGAGATTTCTGGGCTACAATTTTCCCAGAGGTGTATTTCTAGGTGGATGACATCAGCAGCCTTGCCAAAGTTGAGCATTTGAATTGTTGGGAGTGTGACTACCCTAAAAAGCATTGCTCCCTACACAGTCAAACAGACATGCGCGCACACACACACACACACACACACACACACACACACACACACACACACACACACACACACACACACACAGACACACTCACACACACACACTCACACACACACACACACACACACACACACACACACACACACACACACACACACAGTTGCCAAGTCTGGGATTAGAACTACTACCTAAGTAGCTTATCACACTACAGCAGTAGACAGTTATGGAACATACAATAGAGATTACTGAGCTACAACTCTCCCAAAAGTGTATTTCACATTAGATTACCTCAGCAGGCTTGTCATAGTAGGGCTATGGGGAGGACAGTGTGTGTGTGCATGGGCCATAATCCATTCATCTAGGGGTTGACACGCCACATGCGGGCACACACACAGTCATATTTCACAAGTATGTGTATGCAGCTGCTAGATGACTACTTCCTTGTACAGTCATGTTGCACAGCTAGCATGTGCACCACATAATTTGTAATGCTGACAGATACTGCTGGCTAGTATCTGCACTGAGTGACATCTGCACCTCATGTGTTTGCGGCCCTTTGGCTGTGTGCTGGGTGGGACAGGCCTGGATGGCTCCTTGTCACAGTCACCCTCGTCCATACATCTATGTCCGTCTACCTTTGGCTTATTATAGTGTGTTGTCCTTACATATATGGTGTTCACCTTCCAAACACAAGGTGCAGGGTTTGAATCTCACAAGGGATAATTAGCTAGGCTTAAAATGGCCCACAAGGGCAGTTCGCTTAGTACTTATCTATGAACCGATATGTCTGTATTCCTATCCACTGTGTGTGCAAGGCATGAGTGGTGCATACTGACAAGTGTCTGCACAAACAACTGCGACTGACAGATATGTCTGGTCCACTGGTGTTTGCAGACATGGCCTTCATGTGTGTGAGCATGCCCAGTATGGCGGTCTGTATTGCATGTGTGGATCAAGTCCAGGTAGTTTGTACTGCAGTGCTGACCTTTGTGTTGTACACTAAGAGGTAGCATGCTGTCTCTGCAGGGTATCCATCGATCATTTGGCATTGACTGTTACTACATTTCTGCATAGCAGGGGGGGGCACACCTGACTGTTTCTACATTTCTACACAGGTTTGGGGGGGCACACCTGACTGTTACTATACTTCAATGTAGGATGGGGAGGCACACCTGACTATTTCTACATTTCTACACAGGATTGGGGGGCACACTTGACTGTTATTATATTTCTATGTAGGATGGGGGAGGGAACACATGACTATTTCTACATTTCTACACAGGATTGGGGGGGGGCACACTTGACTGTTACTATATTTCTACATAGGATGGGGGGGCACACCTGACTATTTCTACATTTCTACACAGGATTGGGGGGCACACCTGACTGTTACTATATGTCTAAATCGGATGGGGGGAACACCTGACACTTGTACACATTTGCTAGGACTGCACTGGTATGTCCGGTACTCCATTTCAGTCTGTAGTCTTACCTATCGTGCTGGCTAAAGGCATACCAGTGTACTACAGATCTTAGCTTTTAATTACCTACATATTAGTTTCTGACTTCCTAGCCTTCAGAACTGACTTCCCACTGCCTGACCTGTCTGTGTAGGCCTGGGGGGGGTTACCCATAGGCCTCATTCAGAGGCCATAGCACAGCCTTTGTTTGTGTTTCTCTACACCTGTCCTGCTGGCTGTGACTGTTGTTGCGTATGTGACCCCCCACCCCGACTGGCATGTTTGAGTCACTTACCTACTGGGTGTCCCGGTATTGAGGATCTTGCTGCAGGGCTGCCTATGTTGGCTGCACATAGTACATGCCCTACACATGGTTAGGCACAGGTAGTGTAATGTTTGGCATCCCTTTTACTGTATGTGAGAGTCGGAGAAAGATGTTATTCTCTGGGTCCCTCCCGTGTCAGTGTATGTGCTATGCATTGCCTCTTTTCCAAGGCCATGGCATACTGGGCACACCTCCTTCTGCCTACTGGGGCAGGCTCAGATTGTTCCTCCTCTGAGTCACTCTGTGCCTGTGCAGGCCTTGGCAATGGTGGGGGGGCTGTGTGGCCTTGCCCTGTGCTGTTCCTGCTGCAGCTGTTTCTGCAAGATCATATTGTGTAGCATGGCACATACAAGGGCAATTTGTTTACATGTAGCTGGTGAGTACTGCAAGGCTCCACCGGATGTGTCCAGGCACCGGAACCATGACTTGAGCATCCCAAACACACGTTCTATTATGATTCTTGTTTGTGTGTGTGCCTCATTATGGAGTTCTTGTTCAGGTGTGTGTGCATTTCCGATGGGTATCATCAGTCACGGCTCCAATGCATATCCAGCATCCCCCACTAGGTGACCATGTGGGATGTTCCCACTGGCAAATCTGTGGTACAGCTGCATTAGATGCCAGATGTGGGAATTGTGATAGCTTCCAGGGCAGCCAGCACACACATTCATTATTATGCCCTGGACATCGCACACGACCTGGTAGATGATGGAGGGGAAGCCCTTGCGATTGATGTAGACCCTACTCCGCTCACTGGGTGGTGCTTTGATGCATATGTGCATGCAGTCTATTCCACCCACTACCTCAGGGTATTCTGCCATTTGGTGGAAGAGATGCATATTGCTGGCCAATGCCTCACGGGTGTTGGAGAAATATACATGCTCACCGACATGTGCTGACATAGCATCCAGGAAATGGTGGAGTAACCTGGATGCTAATGCCTGTGCAATCCCCGTAATATCCTCAGCTGGCCTTTGGAAGGTACCTGTATCTAGTATTCTTAGGCCTCCACATACCTTGGTATCCACTGGGATGGGTTCCCCACTGTTAGTTCTGTGTGTCAGGTGTGGCCGGCACAGCTCAGCAATTTGCTGTAGGTGGTCCCTGTCCACCCTATAGCGCTCCACTATCTCCAGCTCATGTAGCCCTTGGTAGGTTACCCTGGGTTTGTACACTCTTCTCTGTTTCCTCACTGTGGGTTGCTCAGCAGCATTCACATCCTCACCACCCTCAGCCTCTTCCACAAGTTGTATGATAGCTATTGCAGCCCCTAACATTTTGCTGTTGTGAGTGTTAAAAGATCCCTGCTTGTTTACACCAGTGGTGTAGAGTGTGGGAAAAACTAGAGGGGAAGGTCTTTGCTTAGTTTATAGTAGTGTTTTAGGCTGGACTGGTCTGCTGCCTGTGTAATTGGCTGCTTCTGATACATTTCACCTGCCAGCTAAGCTAGTTCTCCTTGATTACCTTCCTACTGCTGTTTTCCCTTCCCATTGCCTTCCTGTTTAAGCCCGTGTGCATGCCACGCAAACGGAGTGCTCATATGTGCACACTGCTGCCATTTCCTGGCTTAACTTGTGTTTTCTGCCTTTAAACCCCGGTGCGGGGTATGCACACCCACTTAGGCTTTGTGACGAGTACTAAGCAGGTTTAGACACACCCCCTAGCTTAGCCATGCTGAGCTAGGAGCAAACCCGAACCACAGGGCTCCAATCTGCTTACAGTATGCCTGACACACACCCCCATGATGTCATCTATCTCCTAGGCTTGCACCAGGCTATTCCTACTCTTACACTGTTGGGACCTGACTCACATGCTGGGGAAAACTGGAATTCACTATCCTTCCCTTCATGTGCATATGATTGCCTGCTAATGCATAGTTACATGTCTCACACTGAGCCTCCCCCCTTAGCAACCACTACTCACTGACCAGATTGTCTTCTGCCTGCCATTGACTTGCATGGCATAATACTGATTTTAGTTAGAATGCTTATTTTAGGTTTATTTTATTATTTTCCCCCTGATCCCGTTTGCGCACCGCTGCCCTACGCTTAAACGACCGAGATTGGCCAAAAAAAATAAAAGTTGATTTTTTTATTTTTTAAACTATTTGCAGTGCCACTGGCCTTATACTTAGCCATTGCCATGTTTACTACATGATATGCAACCTTTATTTGGAGGTGTCATAGCTCCGTTTTGGATTTTGCAGAAATGTACTCGGTTACTAACCGAGTACATTTCTGCAGATTGCGCTAGTCTTGCACAGACTGTTGCAACCTTCCTGTATTGCAAAATCACCTCATTTGCATGGATTTCACCTTCAAATGGGGTGATTTGCATACCAGGGCTTAGTCTGTGCAAGATTAGTGCAGGAGCGCTCATGCACACCCCTGCAGGCTGTTCCTGGATCGCACAGAAGACATATTGCCTGCTTGAGCTCCTGCACTGATCTTACACTCCGAGAATCTGGGGGACTATTTCACCCCAGTGTTCTTCATTAATACCCATAATTCTTTATACACATTAGATAGCACACTATCAAAATATCATAATTCTCAAATTTTCCATATATGTAGAAAGCTAATAATTTAGTATTAGAAATTTAATAGCAACTTCTTAGGTGTTAATAAAATATTTGGAGTTAATAAAATAGCCTTCTGTAACTCCAGTCCCTTGGTTCCTTTCTTTCATACTTAATATATATATATATATATATATATATATATATATATATATATATATATATATATATATATATATATACTTTAAAACATTATTTTTTGACTATTGTTACTTCCATACTGTTGTTTCATACTGTTACTAACAACTGTTTTCTACTTATATTTTTATGAGTAAATAAAATAAAAAAGCCTGATTGCATAACTTAGAACACCAGAGTATTTTATTAAATACATTTAGTGCTTTCAGCTTGCACTATAAACACAGAAAATTCTTCTGAACAAAACTTAACGTAAAACGGGTCAGTTTTATAAAAATTATATTCATCACACAAGTCATTATAATCGTTTAACACTAAAACATTTTAAATAAAATACAGCCCCTCCATATGTGCAACAATAACCCTATTACACACTTCAATGGGTACGTGCACACTCCAAACTTTTGTTGGGACATATGTCCTATTGGTTTATAAATATTCACATTTGGTTCTATGCATATGCCAAGTTAAAATACTCCCATACTGGTGGCCTGTTGCCATCAATGAAACCTGCCTGCTGTTGTAATGGCCACTGTTCTCCCATATATGCATGTGTTCTGCTTGATCTGCAACTGTTGTAAACTGGTGTCTTGGGTTAATGGGAATACCTATGCATGCTGTTATAATTAATCCTGAATGTCGTTGACTATTACTAACCAATATCTTTCTTAAAACTGCAACACCATAGCTTGTATGGGAAGGTGGGTCCCAGCGGACCCACCTGTCCCACCTCAGCTGGCCATGGCACTGGGCACCAGCATGTCTGGGGTCCAGCCTGGGACCTCTTCCTCCATTGGCCCTGCACCACCTTTGGGTGGAACTGCCACAGGGGGGCTCGCCCCCCCTCAGGAGCAGGGGTGGAGAGGTACCTGTCGCCCGCCGTCAGGTTCTGGCTGTGGTGTGTAGGGAGCTTGACAAGGAGATGTGAGACCAGCTACATCAGCTTGAGGGCCACATGGTGCAATTAGAGGGTGAGCCTGCCCCTCCTACCCAGTCCCCAGCAAAGCCACCTTTGGGGCCATGAAGGTGCAGTGGTGACTGCCCATGGGTGGTGACCTCAGTCCCACTGTTTCCATTTGGGGGCTCATGGGCTTGCGACTTCCAAACACCCCTCCCCATCCAAGGTGTTTACCCCCCACATGTGTCATATACCACTCCTGTATGCGTCTTGTCTTGTCTGTTAACCTACCCAGCCTACCCCCCCAATTATACCTACTACCCTTCCACAACATCTCACTCTCACCTGAAAAAGAAAAAAAGGGAAAATCTCGCCCCATACATAGCTGTCCATTTCGCACATGTGATCAGTCCGGTCTAATTGGCATCACAACTTATTATTGCTGTCCTTGCCCCCACCCAGGGGTTTGGGTGTCCAAATCTACCTCCAAATTCAGTGTATATGCACAGCTGTTGCTGTAGAAGAAATGTGCAGCTATGGACCTTCCCTGCACCCTTCCTGCACATCACTGGCTATTTTCCCTACTGTCTTTCCCTCATTGTGCCCCTTTTTTCACCACTTTCCTATAAACCCCTTTTTCTTTTCTTTTAAAGAAATTAGCATGGGGGTAAGCTGGAGTAAGCACTTTTAAGCAGCAGTAAGTAGGTTTAAGCCTGTTTGCCCAGGGGTAAGCAATGCCTACACTGGTTAAGCAATGCAGAAACTAACTGAGTGTAAGAAACTGTAACCGGAAGTTGGCAGTGCTTACCTCTGAGCAAACCCATGCAAACCCACTTACAACTGCTTTAAAGTGCCTTAATGACTCTGTATCCAACGGGCTGTGTTCTGCCCAGCAACAAAATAAAAAGCTCCTGCAAGACTCGAACCCAGGACCCTGCACACAATAGACAAAGTGATTTACCACTAAGCCATGCCAGATATTAATAAATCTTAACTAGACAAACTTTCAACTTAAGCACTCAAACTATTCACTTCTCAGCCCGGCACTTGCTCAAAACTCATAGCAAGCACTAATAAACCTTAGCACTAGACCCCCCACCCCATACTGTAGAAAAGGACAAGGCTCTCTATTCGACCTTTCCAGCCAATCAGTAAAATAGTTCACTGAACCTATCCAGGTATGTCCAAAGGGCAGTTTCAGGTGTACTCTCCAGTCCAACTGGTGAATCTAGGCATTTTGAGGTAATGTTACAACTGCTTCATGTACAGAGGCAAACCTCTCCTCCTACCACCAAACGCTAATACATGCGAGAGATGCAATTACACAGCCAAACTGCAGACTAAGTTCTCTCAGCCCAAGACTGGACCAGACAGTCAAGAGGAGTAGGGAATTACTTGCATCACACCACCAGTCACACATACACCTATGAAACCAGCACAGGCAAAAAAACACACATAAATACATGAAAACATACTTGGAGGCTCTAAATAAAAATCGTCAAAAGCAACAGTGACCTCCAAAGCAGACATCCAAGCAGACTCCACTACCCCAACACAAACCATGGAACACATACTTCACAAAACCAGTGTGCCACTCAATCACAGCCCTTAAGGCAAAATAACATACCCAACACACTAGTAATAGGTGACTCTATAGTCAGGTACACTGACGTCCCACTCACTAGGTTGAACAAGGAGAAGGTCACTGTCAGCTGCCTGTTAGGTGCCAAGATCCTCCACATAACACAAGCCTCAGGTCACTCCAGAACAAGTACAAATACGACTCTGTCATTGTCCATGTTGGTGTGAGCAACCTGAACTGTATCTCCCTGGACTACATAAAAAGAGACATGAAAGAGCTCTCTGATCAAGTAGCCCAGGCCGGTATGACCCTGACCCTGAGTAGCATCCTGCCCTCACCAAGAATGATACCACGGTATAAAGAAAAAATTATCAATTTCAACAATTGGCTAAGCTTCTGGTGTCATTCAAAGGGGATCCAGTGTCTGTCAGCCTGGGATGACATGCTCGAAGAGCCACGCTGCTTCGCTAGAGATGGCTTGCACTTGTCACCCTTAGGCTTTTGAATACTGGCCAAGGCTCTAGCCACCCCCATAGTGCCTTTTTTAGGCAAGGCTCAAAAGACAAACCCACTGCTGTAAATAGCACAAGTAACAAAAAAACTGAGGTTAATGCTACTCATTGCCAGAAGTCTAAACCTCAAAATGCATGCACTCAAGGCACTCCTTATTATGAAGAGAATCAATATATGTGCAGTAACAGAAACCTGGTTTAAGGCTGCAGAGAGCACACCAGCACTACCAGGCTACAACTCATACCATATATTTCAGCCACAAAACCCGGACTGAAATACAAAAGGTGGGGGCGTATCCATATTCATCAGGGATACCCACACCTCCAGGTTAGTGGCACAGCACGATGCTTCAGAGATCATCCACGTGCAACTAACAATGGGCAAAACTGCAATTCAAATTGTAGCTTGCTACAGATCACCCACCATGTTCCAGGACCCCCATTCCACATTTCTGGAAACATTGGAAAACATAAAGGTCCTACCAAACACCCTGATATTGAGTGATTTCAATTACTCAAACATTAACTGGGAGAACTACTCAAGTACTAACTCCCTTGCCCAACATTTCCTAGAATTTATAAACTCAAATGTCCTGGATCAACTAGTCAACACCCCCACCAGAGGTGACAACATATTGGACCTGGTCATCACCAACATGGGCGACCAGTGTTCCACACTGGAGGTCAATCCCTCGCTGGTTAGATCTGACCATAAACTAATCACTCTGGATATCCACATTCTGCCCCCAACCCCGGTCAAAGAAACCACTGTGAAAACCTTTTCAAAAGCAAACTTCATGTTACCTATGACCGAGGTGGAAAGTTTCAAAGCCCTCATGCTAAAGGACAATGCTGCAAAATCCTTTACTAATGCACTTTACGGGCACCTACAATAATGCATGGATCATGCTATCCCAAGCAAAACCAAGACTTACTCCTCCAAGAAAAGGAAACCAGTCTGGTGGACCCCTGCCATAAGCAAGCTATATGATAGAAGGAGAAAACTAGTATAGAAAAGAGTAAAATCCCAAGAAGGGAAGACATCCCTGATCAGTATAAGCAAGAAACTACGATCCCTCATAAAATCATCCAAGGCTAACTTTAAACAAAAATTGCCAAGGACTCCAAAGATAAGCACAAGGCATTCTTTAGCTATGTCAAGAATCTAAGAGGCAATCCTCAGATCTGCTCAGAGTTAGTGCAGAATGGCACAAAATACACTGAACCGACTGATATCGCCAACATCCTGGCAGGCAGGTTCAGTGCAAACTTCACCCACCTCTCACACCCAAAAGAGCCTATAACCATACCAGAAGAATGTAGTGCCCCTGAAATCACAGACACTCAGGTTAAAACAGCCCTCTCCAAAGCCAAAAATACAGCATCAATGGGACCGGACGGTGTCCCAGGCTGCATCCTACACAAGCTCAAAGATGAACTAATCCCTCACCTAAACACACTGTTCAAACTCAACCTCTCCACAGGCTATGTGCCCATAGAGTGGCGCACAGCAACGGTTATTCTGCTCCACAAAGGTGGAGCCACAACAGACCCCAGGAACTATTGCCCTATAAGCCTGACTAGCTTGGTCTGCAAGGCTATGGAGTGCATCATCATGGATCTCATTAACAGAGACATTGGGAACCTCCAAACACTGGACCCTACCCAGTTCAGCTTTGTTAAGGGCAGATCATGCCTTCTAAACCTGGTGGACTTCTTTGAGAATGTTACCAAGGCTATAGATGAGGGAAAGGTGGTCCACACAGCCTACCTAGACCTCGCAAAGGCCTTTGACACCATTACCCATTCTGGTATTATAGACAAGCTCACCAGCCTGAACATAAACCCATACATCATGAGATGGGTTGCCAACTGGCTCACTGACAAAACCCACATGGTAAGAGTTGCGGGAGCTAGGTCTAATTCTAAACCGGTTACAAGTGGCATTCCCCAGGACTCAGTCCTAGGACCCCTCCTGTTCAGCATATACTTCTCAGAGGTACAGGCAAGCACAGGAGGACTATGGCTGACCAAGTTCACAGACAACTGCAAACTAGGGGCTATAATTGACTCTCCAGCTGACACAGACATCCTCCAAAAGGGTCTCACTGAGACAGATACCTGGTATCAAAACCATGGCCTCAAGCTAAATTCCAAAAATTCCATAGTCATCCCCTTTGGAAAAAACAAAGTACCCACAAACTACCACATAGGTGCTAGCCCCCTAAATACGGAAGACGTAATAAGAGATCTGGGGACTCAAATAGATAGTAATCTCTCCTTTGATAATCACATTGCCAGTGGTTAGAAAATCCTTCTATGGGGCCCACCTAATCACAAAAGGGTTTGCATCCAGATCAAAAGAGGTCATTGTGCCCCTCTACGCATCACTCATCAAATCCATCATAGAGTACAATGCCCCATTTGGGATGTACCTTACAAGACACCTGCAGCAGCTGGAAAGACCACAGAAGTACCTCACCAAGAGGATCACTGGCCTAAAACAGATGCCCTGTGTAGCTCGACTGAAGAAACTCCAGCTGTACTTGGTTGCATACCGCCTACTCAGAGGTGATCTCTGCCTGACATACAAGGCCATGTCCAACCCAGAATTGATGGACATGCTCCACCTAAAGAAAACCATATCCCCTCAAGCCACACGCTCTAGGAATCTAAACTTCACCACAACAATAAATAGGATGTGCTGGAGGGATAGATTCCTGTCCCAGAGATTTCCCATGCTCTGGAACAGAGCAGAGCTCCTCGCTAACACTCTTCAAGAAAAACCTTGATGAGTGGATGGGAAACAGAAAGTTTATCCTGGGGATCACTTCAATGGCTCTGCTGGACAGAGGCACAGGGAACTAATCTAAGGGAATGGTAAAAGCCAATACATTCCAGCTCTACTGGACAGAGACACAGGGAACTAATCTAAGGGGCAGCAAAAGCCAATACATTCCGGTTAGGCTTATAAATGCCTTCGGACAGATAGCCTAGTACCTGCCTATGAACCTAAGAACATATCATCCAGCCAGTCATGCAACAGTACAGAGAACGTATACCAACATCTAGATGTATGTGTGTGTAAATATATTAATATCTAAACAGATACAACATATCTATTTATGTGTATATATATATATATATATATATATATATATATATATATATATATATATATATATATATATATATACATATATTTTTTTCCTAAAAATATATACATATATCTTAATATATATGAACATATATGCATGCAAATGCCTACATCGACACATATATGTGTCTACACCTATATGTGTACATATACACAGCAAGTTACATATGTGTACGCAGAAATATATCTATGTAGGTATATACGAACATACTTATATATATATATATATGTAAGCATATATATATATATATATATATATATATATATATATATATATATATATGGGTATATATGATGGGAGATAGGAAATTCTCCCCGGGGATCACTTCTGTGGCTCTGCTTGACAGGGGCACAGGAAAATAATTTTCTTGCATGGCAAAAGCCAGGGTACCATTTGGCTAGGCTTATATAGGCCTTAGGGCCAATAGCCTAGTACCTACCTATGAACCTATGAACCTATATGGCCATACATCTGTAGATAGCAATGGCAGATTAACAAAAACACATATGTCCACATGCACCATTAATGGGGTGAGAGGCCGCACACACTATACGTCTTGTACGAATAGGCATCCCCCCACAGCCAAACACATCCGGCCTGCAATACACTACCAAGTGTTGCAGATCCCATAACCAGGACCTGACATGACATGGGCACAAGATGTTAACAGTACTACATCCCACCTGTATGTTGTCAGGCTGGTATTGGTAGCATATTATGCAGTACAGTCTGCCTCCCATAGGAAATGTATAATGTGGAAGCCATCAACATCCCCAGGATACGGATACAGAAACACAGCTATCCAGATACAGATATATATATATATATATATATATATATATATATATATATATATACATGTGATTACACATACACACGCAGATATATGTACAGTAAGATACATATGTAGAAGGTGCACACAATATGGAACAGCCACTATGCCTACAGTTAACACCTGAACAACTGGACACTGTATGGGCCACCCATACAAATGACAATCGTTGCCTGCAACATATACCCACAGAGAGGTCATAGGAAAAACACCACACACAGGTTTGCAGAAATGGAAAACCTTTAATTGTGTACTATGACAGTTCTATATGCCATGTCATATAGCTGTTCAGACACTGACATCCATATAAATAGAGTAATGCAACTATGAAACAGTTATACTAATACAGCAGTCTGGAAAGGTTCACAGCTGTTGCTGTCCAGGCCAAACCCTTCAAATTGTACAATAGTGAAGACAGACTGGGCCACAGGATACCAAACCAAAATCAACAGATGTTATGCAGGTGTATAGTCCAGCAGCCTCTATCTACACTCTGTACAAAATCACTAGGTGGTAAAGACAGCATGTGACCAAATGAGTTGTAACTGTTACATAACAAGGCATAACTGACACCAACACAAGCACACTGACAAACAGAACAGTCTATATGGTAGTAGGCAGTAGGCTTGCATTAAACCAATTTATATAAGTAATATAAATATAGGTGAAGTATACGGTACTGTACATCCAGATACCTTAAGGCAGCTCACCCCTGATACCCCACATTTTGTAACAGCCTAGGTCATTTATTGTGCTTCCCCCCTAGGCTCAATGATATAGGGCCATATACCACTGTTACATACACTGGCCTCTGGAGTGCATAAGGGCACACGTGCATTGTGTAGGTGACACCCACACATATATGGCCCCAGCCCCACCATATGTGTGGGGGATACAACAGCAGTGGACTGATGGCAGCAATGGCAATGTGATATACTCACAGCCCACTATAGAACAACCCCCGACAACATGTCATATGTGCAAAGCTTGGTATGTAGGTGGAGGACAGAGGCTGGAACACAGGCACATATGTGGAAAACTGTTGCCATACACTAAGCAAATTGCTAATGTTACAGGATAGTCTGCAACATACCCTTAGTCAGGGAATTGAGGTTAGAAACAGAAATGGATGTAGCAATGTACTGATAGCACTCAACACACACACTGCCAGTGAAATTTCCGACACAGGACCTGTGTGGTGGACAGACAAGACATAATAGGCATACCTCTGGCCAGCAAGAGGATAGGCCCAAAGTTGTGAGCTATGCAGGCAGACTGCATTCCAAGATAAACTAGTATGTACACACACACCCTGTAACACCAATGCTATGCAAACCATAACACAACTCTACTCACACTCTGTCTGTAGTTCCTGAACCTCCTACAAATATGTAGCTGCCCTGAGTGTGCCGGTTCTCCTGTAAGAGGTATTGCTACTTGCTGTCTGTAACACTGATGCCCACACACAGGAAGGATGTCCATCACGCAGGAAATGTAAAGGGACCACGCCCACATGATGTAGGGATATATAGTAGGTGGTTGCCATGACAATGGTAATTGAAAGTACTATACATGTGTAATCATATATATATGGCTCTCTGGATAATTATATGTACATATATTTCCACCACATGTCCTGGACATGGAGTGTAGCCCTAGCCCAGCCTCTATAGTCCCAAAGTCATAGTGCAAGGGGATGTCAGGTATGTATAGCAGGTATATTAGTAGACTATTGCTACTGTCATTGGGATTGTCTTCACAGACATGGTGTGTGTGGGAGGTCACATCTGCTTATAACATGTGTGCCATTGGCTACTGACAGACATCCTAAGGACATCACAGTGTAGTACCGCTGCTAGCACATAATGCCCCTGTGGACTGCAGCAGAGAAACTGGCCAATATATGTGGACATTCTGACACACTATGTACAGTCCAGAGGTATACACATAACCCCTTAGTGCAAAACATATGTACCATGCCTGACAATATGGATGTAGACAGCCATGTAGATGGGTATAACACATAATGACTGGTATACATTTGCCACCATAGGTTATGCATTCACACACCCCTGTCTGGCCCGACACATAATAACCACTGGTACAGGGGTGCCATGGACACATACTACCCACTAGAGATTGACATACATCTGTACAGCATCCCACTCCTCTGTCTGACATACATGATTGTTAAGGGAGGCCCAGCAGCAGTACATCTGGCAAGTATCTGCACATGACACCTCACTGGGTAAGTACACTAAGCTGCTAGGCATGTAACAATGCACTGTGCAGGCTACAGGCAGACTGGCTCAACACTGGCCTACATCTCCTATGGGGGAATGCACATGTACCTGCATATATAGAAGGCTCTACAGGCATGTCACAGCACAGGTTAAGATACACCTGTGTGAAAGTGCATAACCACAACCAATGTGAACACAGCTGCAGCCACATATGTTAAGCTAGCATAATATTACAATATATGGACTATCTGTTCGATACCATCCTCATATGTGCCACTCACAGACTGACCCTACATATACTGGGCTGCTACACAGTTTGGTCTGATGGCTGCCTATGGTATGGGACATGTGTGTGTGTATGGCCCTACAAACATGTACGCCAATACAATACCATACAGTGGAGGAGCATGTAACATCAAATAGGATGGGGACTAGAACAATGACATCTACCACAGTCTGTACACAGGCTAAAGTACATATTAACAATACACACACTGTCGACATTCACCATAAATACACAGACCTCAATACTGTACAAACATCCACAGAATGTCCAGGTTATGTCATGAAATATAACCCCTAATGTATATCACATGTGTAGCAGTTTGATATCTCACTGGCTTATCAGATATGATGACATTAATTATGGTGTACAGCACATATGCAAGATAAATCACAAAAGTCCAGCACAAATCAAGAGAATCAAATTGCATTTATTAATATAAAAGGTAGCTAGCCACCTTTTATATTAATAAATGCGATTTGATCCACTTGGTTTGCACTGGACTTTTATGATTTATCTTGGATTATTGATCTAGTCCGTGCACTTGGCCTCACTTGCCTGTTTCTGGTTTTCGTACAGCACATATTCACCACTTCATGCATGACATATGTACAAAGGTTGACAGAGTTGTGGCTGGAAGCACATACACAGGGCCAGTACTGACATGTTGTTGTGATAACCTCATACATTTACTGTTGTAACTGGGTTTGTAGCAATATATGTCCTATGAGAGATATGAAGTCAGTAATTGTCACGTCTTTCACCATCTACAGACTGCAATCCTCACCCTACCTTCTGCAGTCCACAGATAGATGCTCTGTGGGTAACACATGAAACCAAAGGCACAAATCACTGCCCAGTCTGCAGATGACCCTGCAGATGGGGATTCCTCATAAACATGGAATTGACATGGCAGGTATTGAGACATGTAGGACAGCCATATCCACACACACACAATGTTAAACCAACATTACTCCAAATGCAGTATAGCAGCACTTACAGTCTGTAGTCAGGTCAGGCAAATTCCCCTCCTGTGTGTTGCCCTGTTTCCACAGTGTATGTTCTTAGAGTTAAATCCCCAATCCATGTGAGATGCTATTTGCCAAACAACAGATCTAGTTCCTGCTCACAGTGAATGAAAAAGGCCAACACCAACATGATGTTCCTAGATATTGGAGTGTGTTTCCATGAAATTGGCTATGGGAATGTTACCACAGCTGTTTCACATGTAATCAGCTAGGGGAGGGCTGTAATTTGTGCAGAGGCCGTCATCTGATCATGAGCATGAGAGGCTGACAGAGGCAAAGACAAGCCAGGGAGGGGTGGGAGAATAAAACCTAAGCATGTTTGTGTCACACACCTACCAGCACAGGGTATCAAACCCCTGATGACTATGTAGTGCTATCACAGTTCTATGCAGTTATTGGATTCTCCACATGGGTTACCTGCTGTGGAGCCCTCAGAACATATTTGTGATGGTGAGTGACATCTGCAACAGGGGTACGGTAGCTATATGGTAGGTGATGTACACGTGCCTGTCCTCATGAACAGGTACCAGCATCAACACAGCCACACTCTCACAGGGATGCACACACATTGCCACACTTGGCAGGGCCAGGATTACAACTCATCAGTAGTGGGATTGCCACAACACATCACTGTACAGGTATCATATGCACCAGATGGGTCATATGGGGGTTGTATGGGCAAAGGGTATGGGGAGGAGTCTGACATCAGACATCATGCTTCAGTATGCCCATGGGGGTTTTCGGGAGTGTGGAAGTGGACATACATACCATACAAAACACACACAAACACACAGGGTGCCAGTACTGACATGCATGGGTGCATGTCTGCACGGGTGTGTGGTGGTCGACTGTGCCAGATGACTGTACAAGGCTAGGCGATGGGTATACCTCGGCATCAGGCCACATAACAATGGTCTGCATTGTAGCTCAGGGCTGTAGTGTCTGCATTTGCCAACACAGGTGGGTATTGTATCC
Organism: Protopterus annectens; assembly: GCF_019279795.1. Taxonomy (NCBI): domain Eukaryota; kingdom Metazoa; phylum Chordata; order Ceratodontiformes; family Protopteridae; genus Protopterus; species Protopterus annectens. The sequence continues at coordinate 1,862,537,021 of NC_056733.1, forward strand.
CCCATCCAGTCACCTTGGTGACTATTGTGTGTGGCCAATGCTGTGCATTGCTTGCCATGTATGTACTCCTTAGTCCGTGACATGGACAGTGTCTGGGATGTGCACACCTCCCACATGCATGTGCAGTGACATGTGGAACTGTACCTGGGGTGTCAGGCCCATGTTGTGAACATAGATTATCATCAGATGTGCCAGTCTTGCCCACCTGTGGTGGGAACTGGTAATGGGCAGCAGGTTTACCCTACACCTACATTGATAGCATGCTAATGGCATTCCCTGGTGTCAGTGGCATCTGTCAATACAGGGCATGTTGTCAGGCGTGGTATGCCCTTTGTGGGTCACATGTGATGGCACCACAGGTGTTGCAGATGTCCATTGGGGACCATGGGGGAAGTGCACTGTCTGCATGTATGTGCATATTGGACAGATGGACAAGGTGCCATGCCTTCTGTAGCCCACTGCTATCACTCCATAGTTACTATTAGTGGCCAATATGCAGTGTACTACCCACATGTTGCCTAGGCATGTGTGTGTGTGTATGAGACATGGGTTGAAAATGGGCCCTGGGCAATACTGGGGTTGCTAACTGTGATTGCTTGGCCTTGATGTCACATGTATGGGTATGGCTTTGCACCCCAACATCTCAGCTATTTCACATCTGTTATCCCTGTACGGTGAACATTGTGATGTATAGTAGGGCCACCATATAAAAAACCCGCTCTACATTGGTGACACACTCACAACCACCTCCACATAGGACACAAGTTAGAAACACACACACACCTGTCATATCTGGGAGTAGAACCCCTACCTCACTAATTTATTACACTACAGCACTACACAGTTATAGTATGCAACAGGCAGATTACTGGAGTACTTCTTCCCCAAAGGTGTATATCACATTGGATGACATCAGCAGGATTGCCAAAGTAGGCCATTTGAAATGTACTGAGTGTGACTAGCCTATAATGCATCACTCCGTACATAGACATTGAAGCACACACAAAACATCCAGAACTGCTATGGGGGGGATGGAACCCTACCACAGTTCAAAAATCACACTACAGCAGTATGCAGTTATGGCATGTGCTACAGAGATTACTGGGTTACAACCTTCCCAGAGGTGTATTTCTAGGTGGGTGACATCACCAGCCTTGCCAAAGTTGAGCATATGAATTGTAAGGAGTGTGAGTACCCCAAAAAGTATTGCTCTCTACACAGACACACACTTTCCATGTCAGGGATTAGAACACCTACCTAACTAGTTTATCACACTACAGCAGGACGCAGTTACAGGACACACTACGGAGATTACTGGGCTATAACCTTCCCAGAGGTGTATTTCTAGGTGGGGGACATCAGCAACCTTGCCAAAGTTGGAGCATATGAATTGTAAGGAGTGTGAGTACCCTAGAAAGCATTGCTCTCAACACAGACAGAGTCACACAGACACACACACTTGCCATGTCTGGGATTAGAATACCTACTTAATTAGTTTATTACACTACAGCAGTACTCAGTTACAAGATTACTGAGATGCATTCTTCCCAGAGGTGTATTTCTAGGTGGTTGACATCAGCAGCTTTGCCAAAGTTGAGTATATGAATTGTAAGGAGTGTGAGTGCCCTAAAAAGCATTGCTTGCTACACAGACAAACACACACACGCTTGCCATGTCTGGGATTAGAACACCTATTCAACTAGTTTATCACACCACAGCAGTATGCAGTTACAGGACACGCTACAGAGATTACTGGTTTACAGCCTTCTCAGAGGTGTATTTCTAGGTGGGTGACATCAGCAGCCTTGCCAAAGATAAGTATATGAATTGTAGGGAGTGTGAGTACCCTAAAAAGCATTGCTCTCTACACAGTCAGACATGCACTCAAACACACAGTTGTCAAGTCTGGGGATAGAACTCCTACCTAACAATATCACACTACAGCAGTATGCAGTTATGGGAAGCACTACAGCGATAACTGGGTGACAATTCTCTCAAAGGTGTATTTAACATTGGATGACCTCAGCAGGCTTGTCATAGTATGGCTATGGGGAGGGCAGTGTGTGTGCATGGGCCATAACCCATTCATCTAGGGTTTGACATGCCACAAGCGAGCACACACAGGGTCATATTTCACAGTTACATGTATACAGCTGCTAGATGACTACTTCCTTGTACAGTCATGTTGCACAGCTGGCACATGCACCACATAGTTTGTAATGCTGACAGATACTGGTGGCTAGTATCTGCAGTGAGTGACATCTGCACTCCATGTGTTTGCGGCCCTTTGGCTGTGTGCTGGGTGGGACAGGCCTGGATGGCTCCTTGTTACAGTCACCCTCTTCCACACATCTATGTACGTCTACCTTTGGCTTATTGTAGTGGGTTTCCTGACATATATGTCTGTATTCCTATCCACTGTGTGTGCAAGGCATGAGTGGTGCATACTGAATGTCTGCACTAACAACTGCAACTGCCAGATATGTCTGGACCACTGGTGTTTGCAGACACGGCCTTCATGTGCTTGTGTGTGAGCATGTGCATATGACCTTTCAGTATGTTGTTGACTGGCATTGCCTTCATTTCTGTGTGTGTGTGAGCATGCCCAGTATGGCTGTCTGTATTGAATGTGTGGATTGAGTCCAGGTAGTTTGTGCTGCAGTGGTGACCTTTGTGTTGTACACTGATGGGTAGCATGCTATCTCTGCAGGGTATCCATCGATCATTTGACTGTTACTACATTTCTGCATAGCGGAGGGGCACACCTAACTGTTTCTAAATTTCTACACAGGAATGGGGGGCACACCTGACTGTTACTACATTTCTTTGTAGGATGGGGGGGCACACCTGACTATATTACTACATTTCTACACAGGATTGGGGGGGGGGCACACCTGACTATTATTACATTACTATGTAGGATGGTGGGGGGCACACATGACTATTACTACATTTCTACACAGGATTGGGGAAGGGGCACACCTCACTGTTATTACATTACTATGTAGGATGGGGGCACACCTGACTATTACTACATTTCTACACAGGATTGGGGGGGCATGCCTGACTGTTATTACATTACTATGTAGGATGGGGGGGCACACCTGACTATTTCTACATTTCTAAACAGGATTGGGGGGGGCACACCTGACTGTTTTGACGTTACTACATCGGATGGGGGGGCCACACCTGACACTTGTGCACATTCGCTATGACTGTACTGGTATGTCAGGTACTCCATTTCATTCTGTATTCTTACTTATCGTGCTGACTAGAGGCATACCAGTGTACTACAGATCATAGCTTTGGTTGCCCTACATATTAGTGTCTGACTTCCTACCCTTCAGAACTAACATCCCACTGCTTGACCTGCTGTAGTCTGTCTGTGGAGGCTGGGGAGTTTAACCATAGCCATCATTCAGGGCCCATAGCACAGACTCTGTTTGTGTTTGTTTACACCTGTCCTGCTGGCTGGGACTCTTGTTGGGTATGTGAACCACCCTGACTGGCATGTGTGAGTCATATGGACACACATGTTACTCAGCACATTTCCTGCAGTGGGTTTTGTCACCCTGTGTAGTACAGGCTACTATGGTGAGTCCAGTATGTGTTACAGATGTCATGGTGCCGCTATGGGTGTCTACAGTCTGCTTCCATCACATTCAGCCACCCAATTCCCTTGCATGTTTACATCCATACCAAAGATACAGGCAATGACACATTCTACTCCATTTGCCAATTGGTAAGTTGATTGACTTACCTTGAGGGTGTGCCAGACGTGTGGGTGGTGCCGGAGAGCTGCCTATGTTGGATGCACATAGTACACTCCCTATACATGGTTGAGCACAGGTAGTGTCATGTCTGGCATGACTTTTACTGTATGTGTGAGTCAGGGAGAGGTATCATTCCCTGGATCCCTACTGTGTCAGTGTATGTGCTATGCATTGTCTCTTTGCCACGGCCTCGGCATACTGGCCACGCCGCCATCTGTCTACTGGGGCAGGCTCAGGTTGTTCCTCCTCCAAGTCACTTTCTGCCTGTGCAGGCCTTGGCATTGGTGGTGGGCTGTGTGGCCTTGCCCCGTGCTGTTCCTGCTGCAGCTGTTTGTGCATGATCATATTGTGTAGCATGGCACATATCATAACAATTTGGGTACATGTAGCTGGTGAGTACTGCAAGGCTCCACCGGATGTGTCCAGACACAGTAACCATGACTTGAGCATCCCAAACACACGCTCTATTATATGTCTGGTCTGTGCGTGTGCCTCATTATGGCATTCTTGTTCAGGTGTGTGTGCATTTCTGATGGGTGTCATCAGCCACGGTTCCAGTGTGTAACCAGCATCCCCCACTAGGTGACCATAGGGGATGTTCCCATTTGGTAAATGTCTGGTACAGCTGCGTCAGATGCCATATGTGGGAATCGTCATAGCTTCCAGGGCAGCCAGCACACAAATTCATTATAATGCCCTGGGCATCACAGACAACCTAGCAGTTGATGAAGGGGATTCCCCTGAGGTTGCTGTAGGTGTTGCTTTGATGTATATGTGCATGCAGTCTATAGCACCCACTACCTCAGGTTATTCTGCTATTTGGGGGAAGAGATGCATATTGCTGGCCAACACCTCATGGGTGTTGAGGAAATATACATGCTCACTGGCATGTGCTCACATGATATCCAGGAACTGGTGGAATACTCTGGATGCTGATGCCTGTGAGATCCCCATGATATCCCCAGTTGAGCTTTGGGAGGTACCTGTGGCTAGTATTCCTAGGACTACACATACCTTAGTATCCAATGGGATGGGTTCCCCTCGGTCAGTTTGGTGTGTCAGGTGTGGCCGGCACAGCTCAACAATTTGTTGTAGGAGGTCTCTGTCCACCCTATAGCGCTCCACTATCGCCAGCTCCTGTAGCCCCTGGTAGGTTACCCTGGGTCTGTACACTCTTCTCCGTCTCCTCACTGTGGGTTGATCGGCAGCATTCACATCCTCACCACCCTCAGCCTCTTGCACATGTTGTTCTATGTTGCCTGCTGCAGCCCTTCTCATTTTGTAGGTTTGTTTGGTAAAATTTCCCCGCTTGTATACACCAGTGATATAGAGTGTGGGAAAAACCAGAGGGGTAGGTGTTTGCAAAGTTTATAGTAGTGTTTTGTACTGGGCTGGTCGGCTGCCTGTGTAATTGGCTGCTTCTGATACATTTCACCTGCCAGCTAAGCTAGTACTCCTTGATTACCTTCCTACTGCTGTTTTCCCTTCCCATTGCCTTCCTGTTTAAGCCCGGGGGTGCGCCGCGCAAACAGAGTGCTCAAATGTGCACATTACTAGTATTTCCTGTTTAACTTATTTTTTCCTCCTGTAAAACCCAGTGCGCAACGCGCACACCTGCTTAGACTTTGCAAAGACTGCTAGGCAGGCTTAGACACACCCCCTAGCTTAGCTGTGCTAAGCTAGGAGCAAACCCGAACCACAGGATTCCAATCCGCTTACAGTATGCCTGACACACACCCCCATCATGTCACCTACCTCCTAGGCTTGCACCAAGCTATTTTTACTCTTACACTGTTGGGATCTGACTCACATGCTGGGGTAAACTGGGATTCATTATCCTTCCCCTCATTTGCATAGGATTGCCTGCTAATGCATAGTTGCATGTCTCACACTGAGCCTCTCCCCTTAGCAACCACTACTCACTGGCAAGGTTGTCTTCTGCCTGCCATTGACTTGCATGGCAGAATACCGATTTTAGTTAGAATGCTTATTTTAGGTTTATTTTATTATTTCCCCCCAATCCCGTTTGCGTGCCGCTGCCCTACACTTAAACAGCCGAGATCGGCTAAAAAAAAATAAAAGTTGATTTTTTTATTTTTTCTATTGTTTGCAATGTCAATGGCCTTATACTTGGCCATTGGCATGCTTACTACATGATATGCAGCCTTTATTTGGAGCTGGCATAGCTCCATTTTGGATTTTGCAGACATGTACTCGGTTACTAACCGAGTACATTTCTGCAGATAATACTAGTCTTGCATGGACTGTTGCAAGCTTCCTGGATTGCAAAATCACCTCATTTGCATGGATTTTATCTGCAAATGGGGTGATTTGCATACCAGGGCTTATTCCGTACAAGCTTAGTGCAGGAGCGCTCGTACACACTCCTGCAGGCTGTTCCTGGATCGCACAGCAGACATATTGCCTGCTTGAGCTCCTGCACCGATCTTGTACTCCATGCAAGCTTTTTGAGAATCCGGAAGTTTGTTTGCATCTGAAGCCATCCTTGGCAAGACAACCAAATTTAGGTATTATTTTGCACTTGTATTACTTGTTTTCATAACATTCTCAAAGTGTTTTATGCTATTATTGTTTTTGTGCACTTGCTTAGAGTTTTAAGTTGCATTTTTCCAGTACTATAAAGCCAAAAGTTCTGCAACTGTAGTACTGTAAATACATCATATTTGATGTTTCAATGCGTTTTGGGCTTCTGTTTTGTGGTTCTCTAACACTTGGTTTCCAAACCAGGCATTTTACATTAAGAGGGTCAAAATCTGCACTCTTTTGGCAGGAGAGGGCTGCTTTCAGCTGTATGAGCTGGGAATTGGTGGTGGAAGCCTTATTGTGTGCTTATTTGATTGGCCTGTGACCACGCCTAGTTTAAAACTTGTTTTTTTCTGCTTCTATGTAAGCCTAGCATTTGCATAAAGCTGCAATTTGCACAGCAGGCAGTTAGTGGTGACTTGTATATACATAATCTTTAGAAGTTGTACTTTACCCTATAAGAACCACCTCTAAAATTTTCCACAGTCCCACACTACTCAAGGAGCAACTGGTTTACACACTTATCAGAAGTGCTGCTTTCAATTAGCATTAGATTACATTATTACAGCACTCGGAACTATGGCTGCCCAAACAGCGACTGGTTTTTGAGCTGAGAGCAGCATCGCCACAAAGGTTAGCTGTATATTACACTACATAAGCACCCATCCCTCATCCTGTTGCAACACGCCACATTCTATTCCCTTGTAAAACACATATTAAGGACTTGCAATTATGGATAGACACTTTCCTGATATCTCTGCATCCAGCTTGGTGGACATGGGCATCCTGATGCAATGTAGCAATTGCCTCATGTTTATTGACAACCACTTAATTCTGAAACAGATAAATGCAGTATGTGAAGATGTAGTTACACAATGTCACTGGAGGGGAGACTGTCACATACAGACACAAAAAATGTCAAATCAGTTGTCATTGATACACTCACACAATATTCACCACACTTACTAAGGACCAGACACATAGACCCACACTTGCAAAGGTGCTCACATGTAAATTACCTAAATCTCAAAGACCTTCCAGACACTGTTCAGAGATATGAGACATGGTTCAAAGCCACTGAAAGCACAATGGCAGTGCAAGGCTATAATACCTTTCACACATTCCAGCAACCCACTGCAGAAGGAAGCACAAAAGGTGGAGGTGTATCTATCTACATGAAGGATAAGCATACCTCAAGATTGATCAAACAATATGATATGCCTGAGCTACTCTATGTCTAACTAACCATAAAAAAAATCTTACCATATCCTTGATGGCTACAGGTCCCAACCATGAAACAGGAAGGCCATACCTCATACCTGAATTTATTAGAATCACTTACCATTCAGCCCAGTACCATACTCATGGGTAATTTCAACTACCCCTCCATTAAGAGAAGCATACAAAACCACTAACATTCAGGCTCAGAGATTCCTAGACATTGTCAATGCCAATGCCTTCGAGCAGTTAGTCTGCATTTCAACTAGGGGTACAAATATCCTAGAGCTGGTACTCACAAATATGGGAGAGTGCTGCATCACTCCAACTGTAATGCTCTCACTGGTTAGATCAGATCAAAAAGTCTCCCTTGAGATAAATATAAAACTAGAACTCCCACCTAACTCCAAAACCTTTAAGAACGTTTCTAAGGCAAACTACTTTCTATTAATTGATGGCATAGCTGATTTCCAAGCTCCCCCAAACCCAGAAAACATAGAAGGCTATGCAGAAATGTACAAAAAAGCCCTGTATGACCATATAAGCAACTACACAGAAACGGCAGTACCAAACTGAAATAAGCCTAGGACAAACCACATAAACAAGCCACCCTGGTAAACCCTTAGTATAAATAGGTTGTACAACCAAAGAAAGAAAATCCTGTCTAGAAGTACTAAACAAGCAAATCAGTGGACTAGTCAAGTCTTTAAAAGCAAATTTTGAGGAAAAAAATGCCTCCCAAGCTAGAAATAATCATAAGCCATGTTTCAGTTATGTCCACAACCTGAAGGGCAACACCCATCAATGTGTAGAGTTAGTTGTAGCCAGCATCACCTATACCCAGCCAGAAGATATAGCAAATCTGCTGACTGATACATTCATCTCTAATTTCATCTCCCATCACTCCCATTTACCTCCCAAGAAATACCCTTCACCACTCCTCTATCAGTTATCACAAAAGAAAAGGTCACCACTGCACTCCTTAAAGCAAAAAACACAGCTTTGATGGGTGCTGACAATATCCTAGAATGCCTCTTAAATAGCTTGAAACATGACCTATTAGGCCAACTAGGATCTCTATTTAGTCACAACCGCCAGACTGGCTTTATGCCTGAAGAGTGGAGGACAGCAACAGTCGTCTCTCTACATAAAGGAGGCTGATCAACATACCCAAGAAATTACAGACCCATAAGTTTGACTAGTCTCCTATGCAAGGCCATGGAAAGAATAATTGTGGACTTGATAAACAATGACATAGTACATCTTCAAACATTGGGTTTATCCCAGTTCAGCTTTGTCAAGGGCAGGTCATGCCTGGTCATTCTGGTTGGCATCTTTGCAAAAGTCACTAGGGCCATGGATGAGAGTAAAATGATGCATGCTGCCTACCTTTATCATTATTATAAACTCACAAAATCAGGCATAAATCCCTACATCACTAGATGGATAAACAAATGGCTCATGGACAAGACACATGTTAGAGTAGGAGAATCCAGATCCAGTAAGAAGCCAGTTACTAGTGGTGAACCACAAGGCTCAGAGCTGGGACCTCTCCAGTTTGGAATGTAATTCTCCAAAGTCAAGTTAATGTAGTAGAAGTTTGGTTGACCAAGTTTGCTGATGACTGCAAGATAAGGGCAATCACCGAATACCCCACTGATGTAGATATCCTTCAGAAGGGTCTAACTCAGACAAATGATTAGTGCTAGAGCTATGCCCAAAAATTAATGCAGAAATGCATAATTATACTCTTTGGGAAGTCAAATACCCCTGCAAATTACAACATTAATAGCACACCCCTAAGAGAAGCCCTAAAGATGAGAGATCTAGGCATACAGATAGGCAATAGCCTGAACTTAGACCACCATGTGTACGCAATGGTGAGGAAGTCCTTCTATATGACAGAGCTTATAAGTAAAGGCATGGCATCCAGATCCAAGGAAATTATAGTCACACTGTACTTGGCCCTCATCAGACCAATAATCGAGTGCAATGCACCTTTCTGCATGTACTTGACCAGGCACTTGCAACAACCTGAATGGCCTCAGAGGTTCCTTACAAAAAATACAGGGTGTAAACAACATGTCCTATGTGGATCAACTAAAAGCCCTATTCCTTTAATCTGGCTCCTACTGACTATTAAGGGGTATTCTATGCCTAACCTACAAGGCATTCTTAAATCCAGGCTTGATGGAATTGATACACATTTACAAGACAATCTGCATAAAGATTATTCAATCAAAGGATCAAAACCTGGTCTATGACATCAACAAAATATGCTGGAGAGACAGATATGTGTCTCAGAGATCACTCCATCATGGAACAGTCTTCCTATTCATGTAAAGTAGAGCCCTTCCCCGACCCTTTTCAAATGCAGTTTGGATCAATGGATGGTTGATCAAATTCACTCCTGGAGTGGCACCTATGCCCCTTATGAACAGGGGGCAGTCTGTAAAATATTCAAAGATATAGGCACAAACCTAAGCCATCCTCTAGCCCTTAGAGATTGAAAATTGTGTAATGTGTGAGTAATAATGGCTAGGCTTGTAAGGGCTCTTGAGCCATTAGCCTAGTAATCTCATATGAATCTATGAATCTTTGAACAATGGAAATTACAGGTGTCTGCATATATCACGCCTTCAAATAATATGTTGTTTAATGTCTCATCAATATGTTTTTTATATCCTAAGTTAATGTCTCTCAAGCTGATTTCATTATACTCTTTTTCAATATTTAACAGATCAGATATGTCTTCTGCGTAAGACAACTGCCAATAACCAACCCCCTCCTTTGCAGCTTTCATATACCTAACATCAAGTGTTCTTAATTCAGCTAAAATATCCATGTCTTTCTTCATCATATTGTGAAATAGATTCCTAGCTAGTGGTAACATTTCCCTGATTTCTTTTTTGCAGATACTTCCAAATGCTGACAATGCATTATGTAAGGGCAGATTAAAAGCACTTTTTATTAACAGTGGTTTAGCATGCGACTGGATAATATTGTTTTTTCAAAAAAATGCATATTTTGCTTATGTGAGCAAAGTTTTAAATCAAATATGGTGTCATCCACTATAGCAGAGCTACCTAGTATAAATGCAAAACCCTTCCTGATGAAGTCAGTGGGTCATTTCAACATTAATAAATTGCTGAGTTTAAGGATAATCTGAAAAAACGAGTAAATATTCCAAAATTCATTCAGCTATTAAGGCTTCATTTCATAGAGTAAGTCCTCTCAACTATCACACCCTTTTCCTGTTACTCTTCCTCTTCCCGTATTTGATTTCATCTCTGTTCATAAAGCTTATCCATTCTGACTGGCAGAACTGGGGATCTGGACCTTGCTGGAAAAAGTTATGCTTTGTAGCAGCCAATCAGGGAAATCTCCTCACAATCATCTGGTTGCTGTCTGCAGTGACCAAAAAAATCTGTCTGCTGTTTTTTGTACGGTTGATAGTTCTGTCAGTAGAAAAAACTGTTGCTCTTTCCATCACTTAAGGTGAGAGGATCATTCTACATACGTCTTCTTTTCCGCATAGTTTTAAATTATTTTCTAAATTCTTGTTTTCTGTTAATAATGTCATTTCCACGTCTTTTACTCTGGTCAACGACATTTCATACTCTGTGAGACATTGTAATTTTGCCGTGATGCTTCACCTCATGCAACAGTTCTACCTATCTTCATAATTTATCAACTTTAATATTATTATTAGCCAGCTCCATGATGTTGGAAGAGGATTAGAGGGATAAAGCTCTGAGTACAGCCCAGTGACCCAGGTTTGATTAGTAGCTTGGGCACCTGAGGCACTAGCAGGGGAGGATTTGTGTGCACTCAGACATACACATCAAATCAATCTCTGGTAGAGGCCAGGGACTCACAGTGAGGAACACTGTCCTCAGGATGGCAGGGACACTGGCTGAATCAATGTAGAGGCGAGACGATATGCCAGCATGCCCCACTAAATGTTCAGCCCAGTATGTCAAAGGAATGCAAGAAATGAGGAATTTAAAATACACAAAACAAATCTTTCCTTGGGAGCCATATGACCTTCCTTAAAGTGCCCTATTTCCACGCTGACAGCAAACTGGTGGGAGAAAGTCCAGGGGTGGCTTATCAGGTTCCATATACTCAGTAAATGAGGAGGTGGTCCAGGGAACAGATGATGGTCTGCTCTGGAGGGCTGCAAAAAGTTAAAAATAAATTTAATATTATGTTTCACAAGTATTTCTATTCTTCTCAAATCATTTTGTTACAGTATTTGATAATTCTTAAAACAAATCCCTCCCCTTTTTGTTGCCACTGGGAAGCTTGCACAGTGCCCACTTAACACACAAACATTCTTTGGGAACGATTAAGCTCATATCTATAGTTTATATTTAAAGTAATTATTTTTGATATGTTTAGACAGTTCCTTATTATCCATTATAGACATATTGTTCAATTCACACATTATGTTACATAAAGCAGACTGAAATGCATTACTATTTTTTATTTTATTTTTTTTTTTAATTCTTACATATTTTAGTCATTATTATGAGTGGATGATTGGAACGACAGTCTTCTCTAGAAATAAATTTGGGGCATTGGATTTCTCTAAGTTGGGGACATCAAAGGACTGCAGCTTGGAATCAGTCTCAGAGCATGGACAGATTGAGTCAGTTATTAATGAATGGTAAAGTAAGAAAACTGATGCTGCCACCTTCCATGGGTTAACTTCCCAGTAAATTAAAAACAAACTAGTACAAACTGTCAGATTTCACCACCGAGGTGGAAATGGCTATAATAAGAAAATACTTATAGCAAGGCTTAAAATACCAGAGTATTTTAGTAAATAAGTTTAGCAACGTCATCTCACATTATAAGCACAGAGACTTCTTCAAAGCAAAGTGACATAAAAATGAGGCTATTTATAAAACTCAATTCTGTTATGACTCTACTAAAAACAAACAAACAAATAAATAAATAAATAATAATGATATTTGTTTAAACTCTGTCCATAAAATCTTCACATTAAATCATAAAGCTGCATGTGAAAAAGTATATATTTCACTTAAGTGGTCTTAAGTTGAAGACACACTTCATATTAGCATGTTCAGTTAGAGTGCACTGGTTGAATTCAAAACTATTGTTATT
>NC_056733.1:1862571909-1862619409 GCF_019279795.1 Protopterus annectens
TTCCCCAAAAAAGTTTAAACTGGCTTTTGTGTGGTTGCGTGTGTGTCCATATATGTCACGTATGGTGGGGAATACATCTCAATTGTTACTCACTCTCCTGTACACTAGTGTAGACATCTGTATAGACTGCAATGTAGAAGCAGGACATAGTCAGGGGCATGTATCTCACACATGTGAGGTATCTGTATGTGCGTGACATAGGTGTATTCAATAGTGAATGCCACAGTGTGTGTATGTGTGTGGGTGTGTATGTATAGCTGTCTGGTCCCTGGAGTGAGGATTTATGTTACCATACTGAACTGATAAGACCCCTCCCTCCACCCAGGTGATGCAATCTACTATCCGTGTTGATGTCCCCAATCTTAGGCTATACTGATTACCTGTACATGTGTATTCTTTGTGGTGCATCATGTAGGTTCACAGTACTGTAATGATGATCTGCACATAGGCAGGGGTCCTCACCTCAACAGTAGCAACTGTGTGTGAGTGTGTGTTACTGTGTCGGTGAATCCGTGAGTGTGAGGGTGTGTTACTGTGTCACTGAATACATGTGTGTCAATACCTGAGTGTGTGGGTGCAGTTGGGTGTTGGCATCCTGTCACGGGACTGTAAATTACTCCTTCCCAATGAGGCATCACACTTCCCACTGGTCTCTACCCTTGTAATTAGATAGACCGCTCTCTTACCTCACCACTTCATGTAACTGTACCTGTGATGTCACCCAGTACGGATGTCACGTCTGTAGCCAGAGTAGCTTAATACACAGCTATCATGCTCTTGGATCAGTAAACGTGTTTGGAATGTGGGACATTCTCACTGTGATGTGGCAGCTACAAGGTGCATGCTAGTATATTCTTACATACCTGTGAGTAGTCCACATTAACATATGGGACACTAACTGCAAATACTGACATCCACCGGCACGTGCAATTAGACCTGAAGGAGGAAAGCAGAACATCATGACCAACATGCAGTTACTGTTGTTACACAAGACACATACTGATAACGAAATGCATTGTACACCTGTAGTACATGGTATGTCTGCTGCCTGTCAACAATACTCAACAATTTTAAACTACACTTATCTTCCTAGTCTGTTCACCCTGTGCATCAGACCATATCAGCATGTCCCTGCACCGATGGTGTGGATGTCAGGGATGCGGCCCAGGCATCATCATATGCACAGGGTGATAATGTTTGCCAGAGGCCTAGGCTGCACCATTGGATGATATCATGTGTGTGGGTTAGGGCCTTTGATCTAATTGAGCCTGTGTGGATGTTATGCATGTGTGTGTTGCGGTGCCCTACATATGTTTCCGGTGTGTGTGTGTATGTATGCACACAGTTCTGGCATGTGTCTGGCCTACACAGGGATATTATTGACAGCTGTGGACTGTACAGGCCAGGTTTCACAGTTCACGGTGTCCGGCCACAGACATGTGACCTGTGCCTACCATGGGTTGCACGGGCACTACCAGGCAGAGGTGCAGATTGGATACTGTCTGATGACACTTGTCCACTGGAATCATGTCCCTGTTGGGACCATCCAGGGCCACGTTCATGTGGCCTGCTGTGTCGTGGTGTGGACAGCACAGCACCAGCTGCACTGCTGCTGCTACCGCCACTAAGGGAGCGGACATGTGAGGTAACTTGTTCACGTAGACCTGAAGCAGGTGATGTACCAGGCCTACAACCATGTGCCAGATGCCTCACTCCTACCAGATGTTCCAACACAGACAGCTCACACTCGCGTATTGTCATGTCATGGTCAAGTACTCCAACCATGTCAGCCAACCATCTATCCAAACCTTCAGCAATCTGCTGTTGAGCATTTACCATTGCCTGGATGTTGTTGTTTAAAGAATGGACAGCAGCCCTCTGAAGCCACTGATCTTCTCTGTTGTGCCATTCAGCACGTGCCTGTGCTTCCATTACAGCCTGAAACATGCATCTGGTGACACCAGCTGCTGCGCTCTGTCTTTGCAGGGGCATGTTGGCCAGAGGTCCTCCTACGAGCAGCACTGGCCACATGCCTGTGTGGGGCATCACCAGTCAGTTGGCTGACACCATGGTATGCAGGCACACCTTCCATAGCCCCCACACTTTCCTGTTCCAAGCTACCACACGCTAACTGTTCTTCCTCTATGGCCACTGGTGATGGGGTATGTGTAGGCATGGGATCTGTGTGCAGGGATGAGGGGGATATAGGTTTAATGGCAACCAATGGCACAGATTCAGCCCCTGACAACCCTGCCTGTGCCTCAATCATACGTTCATCATCACTGCTAGAGTCTGTGGGGACACTAACATCAGATGGACCACAGGAGGGCAATGCACCTACATCACCTGTGAGGGGCAGACAAGAACTGTACATTACAATCTATACAATAGACACAGACATACACACACAGACACACACACAGACACACATGCTATGGCACCCAACATGCATGTGATATGACAGAAGGCATGCAACATGTATGTGATACGGCAGATGGTATGCAGCCCAGATGATAATAGTGGTAGTTATCATACATCCCTGGGTTGCACAAAACAGCATGCATGTGTCATAGCAGAAGGCATGCAAATTACGCAATCATAGTAGTAGTTAGCATACATCCCTGTGTTACACCATGTAGACCAGCACAGGTTAACAGTACACCTGCCTGATGTGTGGCATATGACCTTGACAATCACATGTAGTATGACATGTGATCTGCTGATGTGTGCAATGACATGCATACATGTTTAACACAATGGTGTCCTGTCAAATATACAGTGGGGTTATGGTGTCCCAATGCAGTGTTGTCTGTCCGCACTACAGATATACTGCACATTTAGCTGATGTGCATGGCCATTGCAGGGAATCATGACGCATCTCTATTGCTATATAGTGTGAGATACGGACATAGTTCATAGCCATAACTGTGTTCAGGTACAACACATATATACTGTGGAATGTGACCCATGTCACTGAGGTGTATACACACTAAACCATGATGTGGAATGTGTGACACAGGTCACTGAAGGGTATACGGATGACACCCTGCACATCTGCAACCATATTGCTGCTGTCTGGCAACTATGGCCAGACATGGCGAACTCATCAGTACACAATGTCCAACATGACATCTGTGTATCACACACACACACACACACACACACACACACACACACACACACACACACACACACACACACACACACACACACACGAGAAGCAAGGATGACATTGATGTCCGACACCAGCAAGGGGAATGTACTGTATCTGTGGGCTGATGTGGATAATGTACAGGTGACTGCTCTCAAGTCGTGACACTCAAGATGGTCAGAACATCTTATGTGGTGGATTGATGTCACACCTACACAAGATGTGCACAGGCATGTAGGATGTCTAGTGTTCCACATCTGCAATATAACCATTACACAAAGGCCATAGTTGGACCATGTGTAGCCATTGTACGACAGGGTGTACACACAAGCACATCACGTCTACTGTATGTGTTGCTTCATGTCTCTGGTGATCCTCCATGGCCATGTGTGTACATGTGTGTACATGTGTTGGCCAAATTATTGTGATGGGCATCTATTTCACATGTCTGTGTTGTCCCATATGACATACACCCATAGATGTCATATGATCCACTGATGACAGGGTTATGCAGACAAAGGGTGGTATGTTTGGTATGTTGGATATGTTTTTCAGGATAGTTAGGCAGTGTTGCAGCCAGGCCACTAGATGTCATGGACATGTCAAGATAGCACATCACATTGTGTGTGTGACATTCATAGCAGGGCTATTATCCACACCAGTGAATCCTGTGGGCTGGCCATACTCCAGCTCACTGTGTAGTACTGTTTGTATTCCCCACATGTATAGTTCTGATCTGTAGTACATGTCCCTACAGTGAACAGCACCTCCATCATTATATGCACAGCTGTCCACACATCTGGCAATGACAGTTTGTGAAGATTCATGTTGGTGATTCACATAGTTTGCAAGTGTTGCACATGGGTAGCCATTGTGATGCATTGCAGGTCCGAACTGTATATTGTGACAGGACCATACATTATGTGTACATGTGGTAAATGGCCACATGGCAGATAGATCTGTGCATTACGATGCCTGATAAATAATAACAGTCTCACTTGCAATGGGCTGCTGTCACAGCGGAATGCCAGAGGTACCTAAATAGGAGTAAAACAGCAGTATGAGCATTATCCACACCTGTATGATAGGTACAGGGTGCAATGTGCATGTTAACACACACACCAGTACATTAGACTATACTATGGTGTATGCACATGTGTGCATACACAGAGTAGCATACTATAGTATGCGGCATGTGTGTATACATGCCTTGCATATGATGTTACATTACATACTGTACAGTGACACATGCAACTATATGGAATATAGTTGTTATAGGTGCAGTAGTGACTTACCAAGCAATTCCAGACTCGGTGGTTGAGAGACACCCACCTCCACAATATCAGCTAAGGCTTGTGGATGTTGTTTTGCAGGTGTCCCCAGGTTGGCCAGTAGCTCCTCGGTACGTGTGAGTGGGGCTGGGTTGTTGGTCCATCACCTATTGCACCTTGTTCCCTGACGATTGCATTTGCATGTTGTTTTGCCCATCTAATGAGGGCTGTACAGTGTCTGCGCACCTGCTGGTATGTGTGGTTGTGGCCACCCACATCATTAACCCTCCTGCAAAATTCCATCCACAGGGCATCCTGCTGCTGTGCATCCTGTGGCACATGGCTGAACAGGATATCATGATTGTCATGTAGGTATGGGATGAGGGCCTCATCCTCCAAGCGGGTATAATGGGTAGCCTTGCACGTGGCATACCTGGAATACATAATGATGGAGACAGGTCATAGTAAATCACAGAGACATACAGAGTTACAGATGAACATATATGTGTATCGCATTTATTACAATTAAATAGTTGTCTTTGAATTCTACATGACACTGACACCACTGACATGTTTCTGTCACACACTTGTGACACTCAATGGTGAGTGGATATTATCACCATATATGTGTGTGTGTCACCTGATTACATTGTTCATACTCCATGTGGATGCTGTCTTGATGTGGGCATGTCTGTTTGCCTATACTGGTGTTCCTACCTATCAGCACATGGCTGGATGTGTCCACATTAATGCAGTCAACCTTGATGTTGTGTATATGTCACATATAAAGACTTACACTGCCTTAACGGACATGACCTGTGACCCTACAGACTTGCTCATGGAAGGTTTTACATGTATGTGTTCTGCCATATACATCTACACAGCACTGTACAGCAATTCAACATCCTGCCATATATCACCTGTGTTGCACATGTGATACACATGGGACACTGGCTTGCTAGATGGTATTTGCAGGGATGGATATCAACTATAGCATGTACAGTCAAAGTCAACTAGTAGACTATTTGCCCTGGGCCATGTATGAATCTAGGATGAAAGATTACCTAGCTGTAGCCGACAGGTGGGTCTCTGGGGCCAGGTGGAGCAGTGCCACATAACTGATCCACAGGGTTAATGATACATTTACCATGTGGTCATCACACCATGTCTGAGAGGGGGTGATTTGCAGCTTTGCTGGACAGGAATGCATAGTATGGCAGGACTATGTAAAGTGTATGGGACAAGGATATGTCCAGCATGTGGTGATCCTAGTACTAGGAAGGTGGATGTCTATGATGTATGTGTTTGAGATCAGGATGTGTACATGTAGCATGTCCAACATCACTGAGTTGGACATGGATTTATTCAGGGTATGCATCACGCTACATAGTGGAGATGGGGAATGGGAAGGCTGGTGTAGGCCATCTGAAGATGGCCATTACCCCTTAAAGGAAATATGTGATCTGATATGGGTCACTTGAGTATTGTGTATGGCTGGACAATGATCTCTATATTCATGGTAGGCACCCTGTCATGATTATGGTTGCCATATACGACTACCTGACAGATGTGGTGACGTAACTATCACAGGAAAGACAACTGCCTAGCTGCATCCCTTACACACAGTGTCCATTATATTGACCACTGCCTAGGTGGTAGTTCATGGGTACAGGGTTATTAACATAGGGGTGACAATGCAATATGTAGCTGTCAGATTGTGGCCATATGTCACACACACCTCACCCACAAAGCCCCTTCTGTATGTTGTCCACAACACTCTGAGTCGGCTATTGCTCCTAGGTCATAGTCATTCGCATACTTCAATAGGCAGATGCCTTCTATTAGTCTGGTATGGACTACAATGAGGGGGAGTACAATTAATTAACCCTGTCTTACTGTAGCTGGCACTGGTGTGATGTGCATGTATTATTCAAACACCTTCTGTAGTGTTGGTTCTGCCAGCAGTCCCATTGCAAAACACTCCTGTGACATAGGAATGTACATCTAGTATACTGAGTGTAGGTGGAACACAGTATGGGTGATGATGTCCTATGACCTGGCAAGGTTATGATATGCAGTGTGAAATCACCCTTACTGTCATCTACAGCTGTACTGCTGACATCAAATAATTTGATCAAGGTTCATGGCCTTTCAGACCAGACTCAGCAGGGTAGTAGTGCAGTACTTTCCATTATCAGTGGTGTCTCCTCCTTTGTGGGTTGTGATACCTGTTGGTGTGCACATTACAGTGTGTACACAGCCTGACATGAAGCTATGTTTTACATGATGTGTATGTGGAGAGCAACTTGTTTTGCCATATGTGTATGATACAACCTGGGATGTGGACAGGTCCCATGCAGCTTGAGTGCAGCTTGTACCTGCATAGTTGTGGGTACAGGAGCTCTGTGGTGTACATGGATATATGATTGCGTACTTGTTGGGGGGGGACAATGTGTTTATGTTATACAAGACCCTATCTGGATTGCTTATTCATGATCAGCACTTGTTCAGAACGTGTAACCACTACGTAAACAACGAATTACTATAGCACTCAGTCTTCCTCATTACCTAGAGGTAAACAGGTTTTGTACATACTTTTCTCACTTGCTTAGAGTAAAATAGCTCTTGACTCACTTTCTTCACTTATCTAGGGGAAATTAGTTTTATATTCAGGCATGTCCAAAGGTCAGCTGCCAGTGTTCTCTCCTGTCTATCTGATGAATCTGGACATCTTGAGGCAATATAGACATTGCCTCATGTACACAGACAACCCTCTCCGCCTATCACCCAACACTACAACCTGTGAGAGATGCACTTATCTAGCCAAACTGGAGGTAAAGCTCTCTCCAACCAAGACTGACCCTGACAGTCATGTGGAGAAGGTAAACATTCACACCACACCACACTCATCACATAGTCACACTGAATCTACCCCACCATTAACTGGGAAGACTACTCGTGTACCAGCTCATTAGCTCAACACTTTCGGGAATTCATAAACAACAATGCAATGGATCAACTTATCCAAACACCCACCAGGGACAACAATATCCTAGACCTAGGCATTACCAACATGAGTGACCGGTGTTCCACACCTGAAGTCAACTCCTCGTTGGTCCGATCCAACCATAAGCTGAACACCCTTCATATCCACATCCTGCCCCCACCCCCCATTAAGTGAACCACAGTATAATATGTCTACAAAGCCAACTTCATGCTTCTTAAGACATACGTGGTGAACTTCATGACACCCATGCAGATGTACAATACAGTTAGAACTGCTGAATCCTACACAAATGCACTCTATAAGCACTTACACAAGTGCATGGATCGTGCTATCCCAAACAGAACCAAGACACTATACTCCTAATTAAGGAAGCCAATCTGGTGGTCCCCTGCCATAAACAAGCTGTACAACAGAAGGAAGACACTGTTGCAAAAGAGAGTACAATCCCATGCATGGAGGAGCTCTCTGGTCAGCCCCAGTAAAAAGAAGAGATCCCTTATAAGATCCTCCAAAGCTAGCTATGGAAACAAAACCGCCACTAATTCCAACGATAACCACAAAGCATTCTATAGCTCTGTCAAATATCTCGATGTTAACACCCAGATCTGCTCTGAGTTACAGCACAAAGAAACGAACATTACAAAACCAACTGATATTGCCAACATCCTGGCAGATAGGTTCAGTACTACCTTTCCCCCACTCTCACCCCCTAAAGGGCCCATATCTATACAGGAAGAGTGCAGAGTCCCTGTAATCACTACTATGCAGGTAAAAGCTGCACACTCTAAAGCTAATATCACAGCATCCATGGAACTGGACAACATCCCAGGCTGCATTTTACACGAACTTCAGAACGTACTGGCTCCCCACCTATGCACCATGTTCAATAAAAGCCTTGCATCAGGCTTTGTGCCCCCTGAATGGTGCACAGCAACAGTTATCTCACTCCACAAAGGTGGTGTCACAACGGACCACGGGACCTAGTGCCCTATAGGCCTGACTAACCTGGTCTGCAAGGCTATGGAGCACCTCATCATGGATCTCAGTCACAGAGACATTGGGTACCTCCAAACCTTTGACCCCTCCCTGTTTGGCTTTGTTAAGGGCTTCTAAACCTGGTGGACTTCTTAGAGACAGTTACCAAGGGATTATATGAGGGTAAGAAGGTCCACACAGCCTACCTTGATCTCTCAAAGGCTTTCAACACCATTCCCCATTCTGGTATTATTGACATACCCATCTACCTGAACATTAACCCCTACATCATGTGATGGTTTGCAAAGTGTCTCACGGACAGAACCCACAGAGTGGAAGTTGCATACCCTAGGTCTGACTGTATACCAGTTACAAGTGGCGTCCCCCAGGGCTCAGTCCTAGGACCCCTCATGTTCAGTATATACTTCTCTGATGTACAGGCAAGCACAGGAGGGCTTTGGCTGAAAAGGTTTGCAGATGACTGCAAACTAGGGGCCATAATTGTTTCCCCAGCTGATACAGACACCCTCCGGAAGGGTCGCACTGAGACGGATACCTGGTGTCAATATCATGGCCTCATGCTGAATGCCAAAAAGTGCATAGTCATCCCCTTTGGATATAACTAATTACCTGTGGACTACCACATAGGTGCTTGTCCCCTACATATAGAAAAGGTAATAAGGGATCTGGGAACCCCAGTAGATAGCAATCTCTCCTTTGATACCCATAATGACAAGGTGGTTAGAATATCCTTCTATGTGGCCCCCATAATCTCTAATGGGTTCGCATCCAGAACAAAGGAGGCCATTGTGCCTCTCTACTCATGACTTATTAGACCCATTAAAGGATACAACATCCCATTTGGGATGTACATTACAAGACAACTGCAACAGCTTGGAAGACCACAACAGTACCACACCAACAGGATTGCTGACCTCAAACAGATGACCTATGCAGCCCAATCTAAGAAACTCCAGCTGTACTTGGTTGCATATCACATACTCACAGGTGATCTCTGCTTGACATACAAGGCCCATGTCCAACCCAGTATTGCTGGATATGCTCCACCTAAACAGAAGCCCCTGAGAGCCACATGTTCTAGGGATATACACCTAACCACAACGATGACTAGGACATGCTGGATGGATAGATTCCTGACCCGGAGACTCCCCATGCTTTGGACCATGATTCCAATGTGCATCAGGCAGGGCCCCTCACTAGCACTCTTCAAGGGAAACCTTGACGGGTGAATGGAAGACAGACATGTACCCCAGGGATCACTGCAGTGGCTCTGCTGGACAGAGGCACACAGAACTAATGGCTCTGCCATTCAGAGCCATGGGGAACTAACCTAAGAGGGTGGCGGAAGCCAACACACTCTAGCTAAGCTTATAAATACCCTTGGGCAGACAACCTAGTACCTACCTTTGTACTTATTACATGACTTATGTGCATGGACAGTTAACTAGCTCTTCCATTTTACTTTGCTATCATGCTGATAAACTGTCGGGTGACTACAAGCCATATGTATCCTGTTATTGTGTATTTTAAATGCCAATAGACATAACTGTTTGCCTAACATAACAGTAATGTTATGTAATTTGTAATACATATCTGCCTGCAACACTGTACATTACACAGTTATTGGCACAATATCCCAGAATGCAAATCATAATTGCACAGTGGGCCAACCTTCGACATGTTATTGTCAGTAATATACCCATACATGTGCCTACTGTTACAATATATCAACATATACTATCCCCTGTTATATACAGCACATACTTGTTGGACCAGCCCTGCCACTGACAGCAGCTGCTGAGGAATATTTGGGTTCAAAGCCCTTATATAGCATCCCTTGTGGCATATGTGGTATTTGCCTTGTGACCTACAGCAGTACACACATAAATACTACAAGTGTTACTATGCTCAACAATACATCACTACAAGATAACTGTTTCCACTATATGGATTGTGTACTCTTTAAATATTACAGAACAGATACTACATATGCAGACATACTGAGTGTTCTACATACCTTATTAGTAACCCGAGTTGTCACTGACTATTAATTCAATCCTTTTCAGTTTGTGTTTCAATCTTCTTTGTAATATTCTGCTGGTATATACAGATGGTTTGAATGTGTGATAAGCCATCCTTTTATAGTTAAATATTGGTAACGTGCTATCCTGACTACCAGTTGGCGTTCCAAAGTAGTTAGTTAGATGCACATCAGCTGTGCAGCTACTCCATTAGCCAATACCATGGCAACAGTGGTGTATAACTGAGTACTCCACTTGGGTGTTGTCCATTTGCCTTACTTTCAAGGAAGATGGCCTGGATGTGTTGTTTGTGATGTATTTCAACAGCTATATGGAGACAGACAGAGATATATTAGCTTCATGATGCCCGTGGATTGTGTGTAATGGCTAGAAGATGTTCTACATGTGAGTACAGCCGTTATATTTCAGAACATTGTTACTTATGCAGGGTTTGTTTGTACCTGATACTTCTGCAGATGTTTCAGTCTGGCAAGGATGTTTGGGCAGCTCAAGGCTGTATGGTTATTCATGAACTGTTAGGTGGTTTACAGTGTTCTCACCAGGTATCCTTGGTTTGGTGTACATGTGTATCATACTGTGCAGTTAATCAGTAATTGGTAACACTTCCCAGTGTACACATAACCCTCTGAAATGGAATTAGTGCAAACAAAACCTGTAATATCAGCAGCTGCTCCAGTGTATAATAGCAACTATTTCACATAGGGCCATGTTCCTCTGACAAGGTATGTTAAGGCTTCTGCAGATGTCGTACAGTGAGTGAATGATTTGTGATGTTACTACAGTTTGTATTGTAATTTGTTTGGGTGTGGGGGTGATGTTGGTGGGTGTACATAGCAGATGCAGGTATGTAGGAACTGCTTTTATATATAATCAATATGTGCGTGAGGGTTCCTTCCCTATTTGAGCACCTATGCTTTAGTGGACTAATACTATGGTAATTGCAAGCTGATTCATTAAGGCACTGTTAATTGGTTCCTGTATAGCATGCAGGTGATGTTAGTCCTTGAATCCTTTCGGCAATACATCGGAATGTAATAAAGTGTTGCTACATGAAATCTGTGTATTTCTGTCATAGGTATTTGCAGTTATTGGAGTTGTGTTGGTGACTGACCCTCTTTGGCTAGGGTTGCCACCTTTTCAAATGGCCATAGTGGGACATTTTCGGGACACGTATCAGATTTTACAGGCCAACACAAACCCATGGTCAGTACAAGGGATAGAACTTTCCTTTTTTGCCTAAATATAAGCTTATTCTTGTAGCAGTTTAGTTGCTTATCCTGTTTCTTGTAACATGTAGGTATTTTAGATACAGAAAGAGCTATTGTATGCAACTATTACATTACATATGGGATATAATTATGTCCTACAATCTCAGGACATTTGCCATGTTTAATATTTTTGGTCAGGACACAACCACCCAAAGAGGAACTGTCCCTCGCAAAGTGGGACAGGTGGTAACCCTATCATTGGCTCATGTCCATAGCACATATTTGTAATAGTGTTTAAGCATATACTCCATATCCTTTGTTCATAAAGTTTGGTCATGGCAGAATGTATGATTGCTATGGTCCATGTTATACTCATATATGAACACTTCATCCACTGTATACGGGATACCTATGGAATCTCAAAACCACACAATTCCGACGCCCACAGTACCGGGCCCAGACTTCCATACCCAACATTACCAACAGCGCCAGTAACTCGCAAAAGTAACACAAACATGGAACACGCACACACAGACACACTGCTACCCACCACATCCAAACAAACCATCCTACACTATGTATGAGCAGGTGGGCAAGCCCCCTACACCCCCCATGTGGGTGTCTGTGCCCCCCACACCCCCCTACATTAATATTCTACCTCCTAGATCGCACAAACAGATGCACAAAGCAAACCCACACCCACACATTACAGTCCCTCAGGAACACACACCACACTCAGAACACACACACTACAGCCCTCAGAAACACACTTACACACAGTAACCTACCTGAACCGCAACACCAGAAGCACTGACTAAATGTCCCTTACCATCAGGATTTTAAACCTCGCGCTTCTGGTGTTTTGGTACTGTGGTCTTTCAGACTTTAAGCCTCGTGATTACGCACGTCGGTATGTCACGCAGTTGGTATTTGGTAGGTATCCCATTTATATGTCCCTCCATGGTTATGTAGATGTTGTTAACCTATCTATATATCTGCATATATATGTATATCCCCATATATCGACATATATCTCTCTCTCCCTCTCTCTCTCTCTCTCTCTCTATATATATATATATGTATATATATATATATATATATATATCAACATATATATATATATATATATATATATATATATATATATATATATATATATATATATATATATATATATATATATATATATATATATATATATATATATATATATATATATATATATATATATATATATATATATAGCATAAACCTTTCATTGGGTACATGCCGGTTTGTCCTATTTCCACACATTCCTACCTTTTGTGTTTTAAGCTGTCAGTATACACAACTGCCATTGGTACATCTCAGGTAGCTTAGTGGTAGTTTATTGTGAAGATTATGTACATGGTTGCGTGTTCTAATCCTGGTAGTGGTAATTTTACCTCTCAGAGCAGGCACTGGTAGTTCAAGGGTGATTAACGCACATTTCAGCGGTTGTGTGTTCCAAATGTTTATTATTCTGTGGAATACCACCTATACATGCAAGCTGTGTTTAAGGTAGGTATACTATGTAGCATGTAAATCATCTCTGACTTTATTGGGATTTGAACCAGGACTGCACAGATATTATGCAAATGCTGTAGCCATTACACTATTGACATTGACGTTCCTTCTGCCTATTTCTATGTCTATGAATCCTATGTGTAAGCTTGGCTACACAACAGGCGGAGCCACCCACACCCAGTGAGCTTCTCGAAATACCGATATGACACATGAATTTAGAGACTATACATTAACACCCTAACTACATTTGGCATAGCCACTCACTGACTCACTTCAGGGGAAACCTTGATGTGCGACTGGCCAACAGTATATACACCCCTGGGATCATGTGTCCCAGACACATACAGCCAGGGTGTGGGGGAGCCACTCCAGTTCTACAGCTGCAAGACCTGTTGGGGAAATTGAATGCTGTGGGTTTGTCATGGTAACATGCCCTTTTGAAATCACTATGTGCCCCTATCACCCTACAGCACACCAGTCTTCAACAGCTTCCAGCAACTCTGCCTGGAATCACTTCATTGGCTATGCTTGACAGAGGCTCACTTACTTCATCAATGGTGCAGGTAAAGCCACCACACTTAGCTATGCTTCTAAATGCCCTTGGGCAGATAGCCTACTACCTATCTGTGAACCTCCACAGTGCAGGCCATCTCCAACATCATATGTGATTATACGGAGTTTTCTGATCACAATATACAGTGTACATTCACCATGTAGTCAGACAACAGTTAAGTACAGCAATAGCATACAGACTACTGATACATAATCACACCAAAAACGTATCTTGGAAGCTAGTGGACATGTATAGGTTTCAGGCTTTGTATTGCTTACCAGTAGATTACCTACAGGAAAGATGGGACACAAGCACAGATGGGATACATGCCTGCAACAATGCCATACCAACTTGCATGTGTCAGCCTAAGGCTTTGGAATGTTGGCCAAGGCTATTGGCACACCCATGGTTCCGTTTTTAGGCAGGTCTCAGAAGTGGATCTCACCTCCATGAACTGCGCAATAGCAGAACCAGTGAGGGTTAGGCGACAACACCAGGGTTAGTATTCATAACATGCACGCACTCACAGCACCCTTCAGTATGGACAACATCTACATCTGTTCTGTGACTGGGACCTGTATAAGGCTCCTGTGAGCACACCGGCACTACCACTCTACAACTCATAACACACATTTCAGCCACTGTACATGGACTGGCACAGACATGGAGGGGGTGTATCCATATTCATCGGGGATATCTATACCTCCAAGTTAGTGGGGCAGCATGATACCTCTGTGATCATCCATTTGCAGCTGACATTAGCCAGGACTGCAATGCAAACTGTGAGCTGCTACAGATAACCTTCCATGACCCAGGAGCATCACTACAACTTTACGGAGAGAGTGGTAAACATGACAGTCCTACCAGACACCCTGTTATTGATCAATGTCAGCTACCCTACACTTAACTGGATAACCTACTCGAGTATGCACTTCCAGGCCCAGCACTTCCTGGGATTTATCACCTCATATGGCCTGTATCAGTTGGTAGATGGACTAACGAGAGGTGAAAACATACTAGAAGTGGTAATCACTGACATGTGCAACAGGTGAACTACAGCAGAGGTAAACTGGTCACTGTTTAGATCGGACCATGAACTATTCACTGATGGTTTCTACTCCCAACCATCTCCCCCACACAAGGAACACACAGTAAATACCTTTCCTACAGCTAAAACCACAGTACTAATGACAGAGGTGGGAGGGTTCACAGTTCCCACGCTCAGGGCTGACACTGCTCAAGATACAGACAGAATTACGAATGCACTCTATAAGCGCCTACAAAGATATATGGGTCATGCCATCAATAGTAAACCAGGACTAGCTACTCCTACACAAGAACAGCAGTCTGCTGAACCCCTACATTATATAGGCTATACAACAGAAGTAGTACAGTAGTCCAGAACAACAGCAAATCCCAAGGCATGCAGATGTCCGTGACCAGTATTAGCAAGATACTTATGTTACTTATGTAATCATCCAAGGCTGACATCCACAGGTAAATAGGCATGGATTTGGAATATGACCACAAAGGCTTCTCTGGCCATGTCAAGGATGTAAGCAGTAACACACAGATTTGCACTGTGCTGGTGCAATATTGCACTGAATATACTGACCCTACTGATATCACCAACACACTTGATGATACATTTGGAGCAAGCTTCACCCCATACTGGGCCCACAACAATGCCCAAAACGTACAGTATCCCAGACATCTGTGACATACAGGTGGTAATGGCCCTTTCAAACAGCATGACAGAGCATCAATAGAGGCAGATGGTGTCCCAGACTGCATTCTGCAGACACTACAAGACAAAGTGTCCCCCCCCCCGCCTAATTTAGCAATTCACCATCAGCCTCTACACAGACTACATGGCCATTCACTGGCACATGGCAACAGCTATCACACTCCACCAAGGTGGTGACACAACCGACCATAGTAACTACAACTCCATATGCCTGAGTAGCTTGATATGCATGGCTATGGAGTGCATCCTCATGTCACTCATGAACATAGACAATGGTAACCTCCAGACACTTGACCCAACCCAGTTCACCTTGATTGCAGATCATGCCTACTGAACCAGTTTGACATCTTACAGCCACATAGACTTTAGGTGTGGGGTGTGGTAGTTCACACATACTACCTGAACCTCGCCAAGGGTTTTGACACCATTCCCCACTCAGGTATTATTTCTAAACTCACCAGCCAGTACATACACCCATACATCACAGGTTGGTTTGCCAACAGGCTTACACACAGAACCCACATGGTAAGCCTAGCAGTCTTCAGGTCCAACTCTTGACCACAACTGGTGTCCCACAGGATTCAGTCCTGGGACCCCTACTGTTTGCCATATACTTCTCAGAGGTACAGGCTAACACAGGTAGACTACAGCAGGCCATGTTTGGTGATTACTGCAGACTGGGAGCCATAGCTGACAGTCCAGCTGTCAGAGATGTCTTTCAAGGGGCCTGACATAGACCAACACAGGGTTTCAGAGTGATGGCCTCAAGCTAAAGGCCACATACTGCATGGTCATTCCATTTTGGGAAACTACACACACACACACACACACACACACACACACACACACACACACACACACACACACACACACACACATATTAACACATGAGTGGCAGACAGTATAATTCAGATGACGTAATGGGTATGTGGGGACTACATAACATAGTGATCTCACCTTTGACAGTCATATGTGCGAAGTAGTTAGGACATGCATCTATGTAGGCCATCTGATTACTTAAGGGTTCACATCTAAACAAACTTAGGTGATTGTGTCCCTTTACTCATCAGTCATCAATCACATCATCAAGTATGATAACCCATTTTGAATGTACCTCAGAAGACACATCTGATAGCTGGAAGGGCCACGAACATACCTCACATAGAGGGATAATGCTGTCAGACATGTGTCCTATGTTGACAGATTGCATAAACTCATGCATTACTCAGTGGCATCTCATTTACTCAGGGATGATATTTGCTGGCCAACAAAGTCGTGTCCAAGTCAGGCTTAATGGATATGCTCCACCTATGGGCATCCATGTCACAGTGAGCCACACCCTGCAATGAGCTACACCTTGCCACAACCATAACTGAAAGATGCTGGAGTGACAGATTCCTGTCAGGGATACTCCCCATTATTTGGAACTACATCCCTGATTACGTTATACGAAACCCCTCACTAACACCAGGGAATCCTTGCAGAGAGGGTGGGGAACAGTGGATACACCCCAGGGATCATGCAATTGGCTCTGCTACACAGAGGGACAGTTAGTTAATCAATGGGGTGGTGACAGCAGACACTTTTTGGCTATGCTTATGACTGGCCTCGGGTAGTTAGGCATGTACCTACCTATGTATCTATGAACCTATACATACAGTATGAACACATGCTGATAGCTTAATTTACTGTTCAGGTATTGACTTACCTTGTGCCAATTGCAGTTGTGTGTACAATAGTTGAGGGCTGCCTATGTAGGATGCACACAGTAGACCACCTATACATGACAATTTACAGGTGGTCGTGTGTGTGTGCCATCCATGTTTGCTGTGTGTGCAGGTGGAGAAGGGTGTCAGTCCATAAATGCCTACACTGTCAGTGTGTGTGCTATACGTTCCCTCTTTGCCAAGGTATTGGCATACTGGGCACGCCTCCATCTGCCTACTAGGGCCGACACAGGGTGTTCATGGTCTGAGTCCCTCTGTGCCTGTGGGGCCCTTGGCAATGGTGGTGGGCTGTGAGGGCCTTCACCATTCTGTCCCTGCTGCAGCTGTTTCCACAGGATCATATTGTGTAGCATGGCACATACTATGTAGATGTGGGCACACGTGCCTGGAGAGTACTGCAAGGCTAAACCAGATATGTTCAAGAAATGGAACCATGATTTCAGCATCCCAGACATGCGCTCTATGATGATTCTGGTTTCTGCATGTGCCTCATTATGGCATTCTTGCATGGCTGTGTGTACATTTCTGATGGGAGTCATCATCCACGGTTCCAGTGCATAGCCAGCATCCCCCACCAGGTGGCCATATGGGATGCCCCCATGGCAAATACCTGATGCAGCTGTGCGGCATGCCAAATGTGAGAGTGGTGATAGCTTCCAGGGCTGCCAGCACACACATCCATGATAATGCCCTGGGCATTGCACACAACCTGGCAGTTGATGGAGGAGTATCCCTTGCGGTTTATGTAGTGCCTACTCTGCTCACTGGGTGGTGTCTTGATGTGTATGTGCATGCAGTCTATTGCACCCAGTACCTCCGGGTAGTCTGCCACATGGTGAAAGAGATGCATATTGCTAGCCAACTCCTGCATTCGGGAGAAGTATATGTGCTCATTGGCATGTGGTAACATGGCATCCAGGAATTGGTGGAGTACCCTGGATGCTGGTGCCTGTGAGATCCTCATGATATCCCCAGTTGGCCTTTGAAAGGTACCTGTGGCTAGTATTCTCAAGCTTACACATACCTTCATGTCCACTGGGATGGGTTGCCCTCTGTTATTTCTGGCTCTGAGGCGTGGCCGGCACAGCTCAAGTTGCTCTATGGTGTCCCTGTCCACCCTGTAACACTCTACTATCTCCAGATCATGTAGCCCCTGGTAGGTTACCCTGGGTCTGAACACTCTTCTCTTCCTCAGCTGCCTGAGATAGTTGTCAGCATCATCCTCCACACCACCATCAGTCTCCAACACATGCTGGTGAATCAAAGCTATGGCAGCCCCTAACATGTACATATTAAAAGTTCCCTGTCTGTATACACCAATGGTGCAGAGTATCTGGGAATACTCAAGTGTGTGTGTAGGGCTTTCACACCTTATACTATTGTGCAATGGATGATGCTGGTGTAATTGGGTGTGTATGTGCAATTCCAGCTGCAGGGTATCTTAATTATGGGTTTTATAGCAGGTACTGCTATTGTGGGGCCTTTGGTGTTGACTTACGATTGGCTTTCGTGATTCATCTATTGCCCTTTACTTCACTTTTCAACACGATTCCCCTCCCATTGTCAGGCATGCATCCAGCTGCCTGCTTTCTTGTTTTGTACTTTCCTAATCTAGGATTGTGTTGCGAAATGTGTTATGTAGCTGATCTACTGCAAGTTTGCTTTGTTCTGCTGTGACAGTTCTCTTTTCTTTGCAGTACGACACCTCCCCTTTCCTGTTCTGCAGGTAGCTGCTAGCAGCCTTGTTAGCTGTTGTCAATAGCCCACTGTAAGTTTCTAGGTGATAATTATTCATTTGTACTCCAATTACCATGCTGCAGCATTTTCTTATTGTCTTCCCATATCCTTCCTGTTTCAGCTATGGTGCGCTCTGCGCACAGACATTTACCGGGTTTCGAGCGCGTTTTCATCCATGTTCACATGCACTTTTGGATACCTTGTGTGTTCTCAGCTAAGCAAAGCTATGGCTACTTCCACACCCCTATCCTGTGGCTTTGCTTAGCAACAGACAACCTGGATTAGCAATGCTCCAATGTGCTTACAGCTACGGTGACGCACCCCTCTCTTGATGTCATGTTTACCTCCAGGCCACACCTCGGTGTTGTACCGCTATGCTGTGTGGTACATCCTTACGCCAGCGGGGAGTTTGCGATTCAGTATTACTTGACTCATTTGCATGGCATTGACTACTAATTCCTAGTTACCACACGGAACACTGTCACGGACCCTTAGCAACCCTTGTGCCATGGTTGTGGTGTAGCATGCATGCCATTGACTGTTATGGGGAATTCATGAATTGTGTTACATTGCAGTTTTATGACATCTAAATATATTTTCATTGTGATCCCGTTTGCGCACCGATGCACTGCCAATTTACTTTGCGTTAGTGTGGCCATGACATTAAATGTTATTTTTTATGTGTTGTGCATGTTTTTTATGCCATTGGCTATACATTTAGTCACTGGCATATATTAACATTATAATACGTAGGTTTGGTCCACTTTCATGGCTCCGATTTTATGTTTGAAAAAATGTAAACCGTTTTTTTTGGTTTACATTTCTTCATGCTTACGCTACACCTGCACCACTTCATGAATCACTATATACCTTCATTTGCATGCTACACTGCTGTGCATGGGGTAATTAGCATACATGCATCGAGAGCTGCACAGCTCTGGAGTATGCTGTTAGTGCACATGGAAATAGCTCATACCTGAATCACTCGGCGGCCATATTTGGCGTTAGATCGCCGATGCTACTCCGGCGCCTGGCGCAAGCTTCATGAATCCCAGGGTCTGTGATTATTATTGGGTCACTACAGATATCATGAGTCACTATCCAAGCATTGTACATAAAACAGGATTAGACATCTTGCATTTATTTCTTGGAGATTCATGCTTGTCACGTTACGTTCTACAAATCGTCAGTGTTTGACTGAATAACAATCTGTTTTTAATGCCACGTCTCACTTAAAACTTATAAGTTCATGTAGTATCAATGAGGGACTCTTTGCACCAGCTTATGATGACATTTTTATTTGTTGATTTCAGTCATAATATATGCATTCATATCATTTTTAAAACAGTAACTTATTATATCTGCCTTGATGAGTTGCTGCTAGCATGTAAAGGAGATCCCAACAATTTTATAATTTTTCAAAAGTTCTGAAAAACAACAAGAGAAATGTAAATGCTATCTTCTGTTTCAGTGGTCATGAAATATAATAGTAGTATCTGGAGCTGTATATGTAGAAAACTGAGTTATTATACAAAGTGATATTAAAGGGAAACAGCAGGATTTAATTTCCTTTGTGGTACATGTTCCACTCTACCATATATTTTGATTTCATCACCTTTAGGGAAGGTTACTAGAGCAAGAAAAATATGTACCAAGTGGGAAGAAGCCATAAATATGGCTGTACTATTTTTATAAAGACAGTAAACGTATCTTTTGGAAAAAGCATACTGGCATACTTATAATAAAACAAAATATATTTTACATACCTATTCTGCTGAAAAGCAATGCTCTTATTTATGAAATTGTTTTTATAAAGAAAACATAATTGTTTATCTTAATGCATATTTTTTGACATGAAGAGATGATCTATTCCTTGTGATTGCCTGTCTTTTTTAATCATTCTCTAGCTTCAGCTGTCTTGAAGAGAGGTAGCAATTTGGCTGACTTAACTAAGCAGCTATTTTGAAAACTACCACACTTACATACTAAACAATTCACAGCCACATATCTAAAAGTTGTTATATATGTTCTTTAATTAGTAAAATGACAAAATCAATAATATAAATTTATATCTAAGGGATTCTACGTATGTAAAATAGTGGGTGCAAACTATGAGAGTC
The DNA here is from genome assembly GCF_019279795.1 of Protopterus annectens. Classification (NCBI taxonomy): domain Eukaryota; kingdom Metazoa; phylum Chordata; order Ceratodontiformes; family Protopteridae; genus Protopterus; species Protopterus annectens. Next base: position 1,862,593,014 of record NC_056733.1, read on the forward strand.
TTTTATATGTTTAGTTTAACTTATATTAGAAAAAAAGACAATATTTAAGGATAATTGCAACAATGTATACAAACCATCATAAATAAGAAATGAAAGTTCAGTGGCTGCAGATATTTACACCAGAATTCGTGAAAAGCACTTCAAAAGCATGCAACACTAATTTTCAAGGAAGTCATTGCACTAACAGTCACAGACCTAATCAGACATGTACTAGGCACTGAACAGTTTTGCTAGTCTTTGCAAAGTACTGTGTATTAAAAGAGAAACATATTAATAATAATATGATAAACAGTACTAGGCTACTCTATGGCTGAAGCAGCTCTTGAGTAAGGAATGTGACCAACATGATGAATGACACAGCTAACTCAGGCTAGCAAAGTGAATGCTTATGTGTTCAATGTAGTGCTATATATCTGCATGCTACAATCATCAAATAGAAGAAGGGCAGTATTGCAGTCACCGTATAGATCAGCAAAGTGTCATCCCTGTTCTTCATGTAAATAAGCAGGAAATTGGGTAGGCAGGAATGCAGGAAAGGGATGCAGAGCAAGCAGAGGCAAACACAAAAGGGGGATCATAAGGTATGAGACATGAGGGTGGTTTGAGTGAGGAGTGAGAGGCAACTGTGGATGGATAAAGAGAGGACAGGTAGCATGAGTAGACCAACAAATGTACAACACAGATTCAGAAATATAGGTGTAGTATACAGTGGAGCAGCAAACAGCATTGATGCCTCACAGCAAGAGGTTCCCTGTTTTGATTCTTGGTAGGAGAGTCTTCTACGTGGAGTCTGCATGTCATCTCTTTGTCCACGTGGGTTGCCTCAATGTGCTCCAATCTCATTCCAAAGACATGCAGTAGGTGGACTGAACACTCTAAATGGCCATAGGTGTGAGCATGGAAAAACAGGTGTGGCAGGGCTAGCAAGGGTGTAGCCAGGCATACTCTTTGTAATCTATAGACTACATTTTTAATTCCATCAATCAGAATCATTGTAATTTTTTTCAGGCTGTATTATGCCTACAATTGTCTAATGTAATGCTTCTAACAACAGGTACATAATTTGCTTACAGGCAAGATTACTAATCTAAAAAGCAATATTTTAACAGTTTTAGAGGGAAGCACTGAAAATGATGTGTACATTTATTAACTGCTAGGGGACAACATTATGAAAAATGTTTCCATTTTTTAAAATGTCAGGTGGGTTGGGGTGGCAGCAAAAAGAGTTTGTGAGTACAAAATGGAATTTTCTGGCTTCACCCTTGAGTGCTATCCACCTAACAGTGTAAACCTTGGCTGTAGATGATTGTCACTGTTGAAGTGACACCCATGTGCGAAAATGTTTGGTTGTGTATGGATGGATACATACAAAAGGTGGGGAGGAAAGTGGATGAACACAAATATATAGAGGAAGAACTGCTGTTGAGTAGGGCTGGACAATGGACAAGAAGTTTGGAATGATGTATTAAGGAGGGATAACAAAAGGGCACAGATAGAGTAGGGTCTTGATGTGGTTGGCATCACTCAGTGGGAGCCAGTGTTATAAGACAGTTATCCCCTAGATGCCCAACAGAAAAGGATTGCCAGGCACATGACTATTAAGCTAAAAGATGCTTCTCATTGCCAAGGCAGGTATTCAGTTGCTGGGGTATGTCAGTAGCCACCATCTTCCACAACTGATACTGGGAAATCAGGGAATGCCCCCAAGTCCTCTTTTAGGAGAAAAGGTTTTGACTTCCACCCCCAGACGTGTAGTTGACCCCAGTCTCACCTCCTGCACTTCCACAATTGGATCTGCAGAAGGCTAACATAATGGGAAAGCATTATCACACTAATATGCTAAACATGCAGTGGCAGTTGAACAGAGGACTGTTACAGACATAAGAGATGCCATGCAGCTCGGACAGGTCCTCCCACCTTCTACAACCACATACAACTACTGTTCCTCTGTCACTGGAAAACAATGTATGTACTTTTAAGTTTACATGTACAATATGTAAAATAAGGCAAGACAATGGTACTGAAAAAATGCCTAAAGTACATTTTAGGCTCCCTCTCCTGAGCCTCTACCTCCCATTGCTGACGCAGATCAGGGTGCTGCTACTTTAGGTCACTGCATCTATGCCAGCACTGTTAACCAGAATGGGTGATGTCAGAAACATCATGCATTATTCCATCCAGCTCATGTCAAGCATCCATTTTGCAGACAAAACAATTGTAACTGCCCAGTAGTTTCTCCCTGGTGCCCCTGTGCAGGAAGAACAAAATCCTTCTACCCCAACATACTGAGCTGGGGGCCCTGCTTTCTTCACTTCTTGAAGTAACCATGACCACTCATTCAGGTCAACTGAATCACCAAAATGATAAATCCATGAGTATAGACAGCATTACTGAATTATGTGTTGTGCAAAACATAGCTGCACCATGCCACAAAATGAACATAGTGCTGCACCATGTTACCACAGGCATACACATGCTGTATGCATGAGCATATAGATCACATGTTTTGTGTTCATTTTGACTTGCATGGTATGAATAGAAGGCATCTCACCAGCAACAATTCTAACACAGTGGCACTAACAGGATTCATTATCATAGTCACCAATCTAAATGATTCTTGTTAGTTTGATATGAAAAAGCAGTGCCATTTCATATTGCAGCACTTACATCCTTAGAACTTGCAAGCAGAGGAATTTCAGTAAAGTATCAGTTGACACTGCACTTTCCAGAATTAAGAAAGGAGTCTTGTCAGGTAGAATATATTGACAAAACAAGCTGTGATAGATGCCAGAGAGAGTCATGTGGCATGCTGTATGTGTAAGTGGGAACCAATGATATTCTCAACCTGTGGCTGCTGGGGGGAGGGCTGTGCATAGTACAAACTGCCACTGATAAGTGGTGAGGCTTCACTTATGGCCACAGTACAGAAATTGGTACATAGCTGTACATGCTGATAAACAGGTGCATAAAAGGGAGTCTGGGGCTATAGTTATGTACATCTCATACTGTAGCATAAATCAATTTCCCAAACTGCTATCCTTTACCTGCTACACACTGCATCATTACTCAAAATTACAAGCCAGCAGACTGGCCACAATTAAAGGTCACATCATGGCAGGTCGATACCACCTTTGGAGGGTGTGATCCCCATACATGTTTACCCTCTGACTCTACCCCATTTTACAGTGTTGCACTCACCTGTCACTTTCACCCCCAAGTTGTAGAAGTGATGATGACTGTGCCCCACTCATCCACTAAACTATGAGGTCTGATGAAAACTGATACACAATGTGCTGCTTTGCAAAGGTAGAATGTGACACCAAATGCTTCATTTTATTCTCTGCTGTCTGTGTTATACCCATAGTTATGGACCAGATGCCATCTCTTTGTCAGTTCAACAATGCCTTTCTCCCACCTCTGCCTTGGTTCTGATTTTGCTTCTGCATTTTCTTCCCCAACTCTCTACCCAGCCCTTCTGCTGCTGCTATGATTATTATAGGAGGCCATATCAAGATGTTCCCCTGCCATTTCATCTATTTATGCAATGCCATGTTGTAAAGCAACAGTAATCCTACTGCAGATGCCTGGACTGTATTGCAGTGTACCTCCTGAGGTGTCTAAACATTGGAATTTATTTATTTATTTATTTAACATTTGTTGAATGGGAAAGTCTGACTAGGACAGAGCTTATTTTCAGCAGAGGCCTGGGGAGAAATGCTCCAGAAGCATGCCTTTGGAATGTGGGAGGAAACCAGAGTACCTAGAGGAAACCCACACAAACACAGGGAGAACATGCAGACTCCACAAAGAAGACATCCCAGCCAAGAATCGAATCAGAGAACCTCTTGCTGTGAGGCGACAGCATTAACTGCTGCACCCCTGCACCACCCAGTGCAATAAAAGCAATAGTCTGCTTTCTTGTGAGGGGTGTGTTAGAGGCCTCTTCTCACATGGTCTAAGGGTTGCACATAGTGGTCATCAACTAAGGCTCTAAGTCATGTCCTGCATTGTCTGCAGAACAAAACACAACATCATATATGTCTGTTTCCTATTTGCATGGTACCTGTGTATATACTTGCCTTTAAGCAGTGGTGTACACCAAACAATTATGCAACCTTGTAGGAAGTCCACATGCAAGAGCCTTTGGCACAGATAGAACTTGTGGCAATTGTGTGAATCATATGAACTGCCCATATGGTGTATGGGTACATCAAAAATAATGTTGAGAGTATTACTGATCAACTGCAAGTTCATGGAGTGGAAGTTCTTCCAGATGATGTATTGCAGATCCTCTGAATCCAGTGTGGATTTGATGACCACATGCATCCCATGGCTCCCAGAATCTCAAAGAAGTGGCTACATCATAAAATGTCACATGGTGTTGGTTCTCTCCTATGCTGTCCCAGGGAACAAGATATGATCCTCCCCATGCTGTATTATGATGTTAAGGAACTGGTTTAGATGCATGAAGCTGACATCAGTGATCTCTCTAACCAGTCTCCCATAGGTTACTGAAAGGTCCCTATAACTAAGATGGTTAAGGCTACACAAACTTCATCCTCACAACAATGGGCATACCACTTACAGTATCTCCTCAGATTCTTCTTGTGGATGACACAATTTGACTAGGTCCCTTTTATTGTCCCTGCCCACGCAGAAATGGCACACAGCCTGCTGGTCTGAGAGCTAGTGACATATCAGGTGCTGTCATTACATCTTCCTTTGATATTGGATAGCCATAATGTGCAACATCACAGACACTGTCTCTGATGGTCCCTATGCCACTAACACATGCTGCTCAGCTCCTGCAGATCCGAGCATCACTCCCATCATGTACCCCATAAATCTTATTGCACAAAGTGGGAATGAGGTGCAGTGTAGTATGTCTGTGTTATGCATTTCTGAATCAGTGTCATCATTTGCATAATGTGTGGTTCAGTAACATAGGATTCTTCACTTCTGTGTCATTATGCAGTAATTAACCCAACATGCTATTTTGAGCCTTCCACAATTGTGCAGTAATTTAGAATTACCCACACAATGGGAATACTCTTGTCATGACAGAAATATGAAAGAGATTTATATATTACAAAATGTGTTTTTAAATGACATAAATTGTAAAACTGTGGCCAGAATTTTATTGGAAGAAGAGACTTGTGTTATCTTTGAATTTTAAACATTGTACATCAAAGGGATTGACAATGAAATTGATTATTGTTTGTTTTTCATATTTAATTGCTACATTATATAAATAATGTTTTTCATATCTGATTTTTAAGTCATGTGAAGGCTCAGTACAAAAGTACTTGACAATAAATTTGCTCTTAAAGACATACAGTATTTTCATTATTCTGTAGTTTATTTTTATTTTTTTCAATGTAGTTTCAAAAATTGTGACCATACACTTTTATAGTATGTATGCTTTCAATGGCTTCAACATTACTCAGTGATGGGTACTAAATTTCAGGCTAAAAATGATGTACAACACCTCAGGGGAGTAGACTCAGGTGGCTTGTGGACTTTGAAGTATCCCGCACTGAAGGTGCTGAAACAGAGAAATGATGACTCCTGATCCTTGTTTGCATGTGATAAGCAGGCAATAATATACATTTCTAAAAAAAGAAAGAAAGAAAAAAGGACCAACATAGGTTTCCATTTATTAAGTGACTTGATAATGATGGATGATATGAATGAAATTGTCATATATTGGAAGAACTGGTTCTAGTGGTTGCATACCTCCAGAATGCCACAGGGAAAGGATATGAAAGGTTATCGAAAAGGTTGACAGAACTATGATTTTAGTTTCGTAATAGAGAGCATAATTTTCTAAGAAATGGATACTGCTAGTGTGGGCACATAGTGTCTTTGCCAAAATGGAAATATAATAAGAAATAATAAACTGTGAAAATACATCTTATACTGCAATTTTAGTATCTTTGTAGAGATCTAACATTAAAGTGAGCTCTAAGTTATCACATTACTCACAACATTTCTAAGGCATGGTTTCAAATATTCTACTCAAGTAGCAGACTGCAATATTTATGTTAATAATATATTCATATTCAATAAAGTATTAAGCACGTGGCATATCTGTCATACTGGCCTTAAAAAGAAGATAGGTGTTGTTCCCATCAAGAATATGTCTCATTTCAAAATGTGAATCTGAAATTTAACACATTTAGTGAGAATATGATGCAAAACTTAAGAATTACCACGCCTAATGATGTCCATACGTAGGATGTGAACTGATATTTTTCAGAGCTGGATTTAGTTTTACCTTGTGTGCCCTATGACTCAAAACACATACCACATATCCGGAGTAAAATAAACATTTGAAATCAGTCAAAATGTTATTACCTTCAAGAACAAAAGATTTGTAATGCCAGCATTTTCTGGTTTAGCTTTAGGTGCTGTGCACTGCCTTTAACTTACGAACAGCTTGTCCATGTAAGAAATCACTTCAAAAGGAATCACACTACAGTAATTCTGTTATGATTTAAAATGATAATATAATAAATTATAATCCTATTGAGGCTTGACAGCAGCTGTGCTATTTTCTTTTTTGTTCTGTTGTTAAAGAAAGTGCTTGTACTTCTGTGAGAATACATTAGGGGAGGGAGTGGGACAGTGAATTTATACATTCTAGGTCTGATACAAAGTCTCAGTTTTGTAATAAAAGGTACATTGCTGTAGTACACATCTGACCAGCTCCATTCTTACACTTTGCCTGTCTAAAGCATAATTACCAATATTATTTGTTTTGTAGGTGAAAGGTGTAATAACTGCTAAATTGCTAAGTATAGTTACATTTAGATTTTTATAGGAGTAATTCTTCAAAAAAAAAAATCTACATTTTTTTTTTATCTAAAACAACTACTACAACTGAGGTCTATATTACATAGCTGAAGTTCCGTAACTCCGAACAACTAATGGTCGAACCATTATGTTCGAAGTTACGGAACTTCGACTACATAAAAAAATAAAATAAAAAACAACATGCAACAAAATAAATTGTTGCAAGCAGGGGGCAAGCCCCCCTGCACCCCCCACACCTCCCTCGCTACTTAAATATACCAACTCTGAGATCACACCACATTGAACATAATGGAAATCTCTGCTTATGGAGATTTCCATTCAAACTTTTACAAATTCGAACTTATGGTCTCGACCATATGTGGTTCAAACTTGTAAAAGTTCGACTATGTGATAGGAACCCTACAATTGAATCACCTTTATGCTCAATCAATGTGTTACCTCAAACATAATGGTGTGGATTCAATAAAGCCAGTGTGCAAAAACGTGTACATGTTGTGGCGTGATGCACACACAGTACCCTGCTGATTCATATTCAGTAAGCAGCTCTACACACCACACAGAGCCACGCAAATACTGTAAACATCATGGCATACTAATTACAGCATAAACAGCTGAATTGTATGCTAGTCATTCAATCATAGATGGAGGAGCTATTCAACAAGCTATAAAGCAATCATTTAAACTCAGTGCAGGTTTTTACCTCAGATTCCAAAACCTATTGGAATACAGACACAGAAACTACTCTACACGGAACGAATGTTAGGGGCTGCTGTTGCTCTTTTGTATGTGTATCTGCAACAGGCCCAAGTCTATGCTGCTGGTGCTGCTAACAGACCTGGGCCAGGAAGAAGTGTGTTTAGACCTCGTTTAACTTTTCATGGTTTGTGCAAGGTGGATATAGTAGAGTACTACAGGGTAGATAGAGACACACTACAGGAATTCTGCAACCTCTGTCATCCTCAAGTGAGAGCAAGGGAAAACTGAGAGGAATCAAAACCTGTGGAAATAAGATATGTGTAGCACTTAAAATATTAGTTACAGGAACCTTCCAGAGACCAACAGGGAACATGCTGAGGATGTCACAGGTATCAGTATCCAGAATCCTACATCAGGTCCTGAACGCTATTTTAATGCATGACAGTGACTGCACACATTTTCCCCCTACACCCAAGGACAGAGCTACAATCTACAATTATACATGATTTCTACCTTGTAGCACACTTCCTTGAAGTCCTGGTGCCATAGACTGCATGAAAATTGGGATCAAAGCACCACCCAGGGAACAGGGAAGGGTGGACATAAACAGAAAGACTTCTACTCCATTAACTGCCAAGTCATTTGTAACATTAAGGGAATAATGCTGAATGTGTATGCCGGCAACCCCAGCAGTTACCATAAATCCCATATCTGACACAACTCTCAAATCTACCAGTGGTTTTCTAGGGGGATATCCCCCAAGATCATTTACTGGGAGATGCAGGGTATGCAATCGAACCATGGATGATGACACCCAGCAGAAGTGCAGACACACACACACACACACACACACACACACACACACTGTAGATCACTATGAGACACACGATCAAACAAGAAATATCACAGAGTGTGTGTTTGTTTCATAGGTTCATAGGTTGGTACTAGGCTATCGGCCCTAGGGCCTATACAAGCCTAGCCATAACAACTCCCTGGCTATTTCTTCCCACAATATTTACTTCCCTGGACCCCTGTCTAGCAGGGTGACTGACACGATCCCTGGGGTGAATTTCCTATCTCCCATCCAGTCGTCAAGGTTCCTTTTGAAGAGGGCCAAAGAGGCGCTCTGATTGACATGTATGTGCAGTTTATTCCAGAGTCTGGGGAGTCTCTGGGTCAGGAACCTGTCCCTCCAGCATGTTTTGTTCATTGTGATGACAAGGTTTAGATCCCTGGAGCATGTGGCTCTGAGGGATTGGAATTTCTTTAAGTGTAGCATGTCCAACAGCTCTGGGTTTGACATGGCCTTGTATGTTAAGCAGAGATCACCTCTGAGTAGACTATATGCGACAAAGTATAGCTGGAGTTTTTTAAGACAGTCAGCATAGGACATCTGCTTTAGGCCTGTGATTCTTTTAGTGAGGTATTTCTGCGGCCTTTCCAATTGTTGCAGATGTCTTGAGAGGTACATATCAAATGGGGCATTGTACTCTATAATGGGTCTAATGAGGGATGAGTACAGTGGGACAATGACCTCCTTTTTTCTGGATGAAAAGCCCTTAGTGATGAGGTGTGCCACATACAAGGATTTCCTGACTGTTGTGGGGATGAGGTTATCGAAGGTGAGACCACTGTCCACCTGTGTCCCTAAGTCTCTTATCACACTTTCGGTGTTTAGTGTACTGCCACCTATGTGGTAATTCAGGGGTACATGTGTTTTTCCCAAAGGGGATAACTATACATTTCTTGGCACTAAGCTTGAGCCCATGGCTCTGGCACCAAGCATCTGTTTCTGTAAGGCCCTTTTGTACAATATCCACATCATTTGGGGATTCAATAATGGCTCCCAGTTTGCAGTCATCTGCAAACTTTGTTAGCAAGAGTCCCTTAGTGTTTGCCTGTACTTCAAAGAAGTAGATGCCAAACAAGAGCGGTCCCAGGACTGAACCCTGAGGAACTCCACTTGGACTACAGAAGTAATAGATCCAATGCCTAGATACATCTGGGGAGCCCTGCAGTACATTGCCTGTACATGTGCTGAAACTTTCACTGTCTATGCAATCCTTCACAACATTATCCCAAGAAAACAGCTTCAACAGGAACACCAAGGGGAAGGGGTACATATCCCATCACCACTGGTAAGGTCACCACAGCCACATGCAGTTGGGGAGTCAGAGGAGGAACTACCAGCTGCTGTGGGTATCGGTAGACATAGGAGTGCACAATATTGCCCTTGCCCTGGCCAAGAGGCAATGGATAGCACACATGCTGACCATCTAAAGAGGTACAGCTTTCACCCTATGCACATATTTACAGGGAAATTGATGTTAGGCAATGCTCACAACCTTGACTTACCCATGTAATGGCTGTGTACTGCTAGCACCCTACAGAGTCAACCCCAAATTAAAACAAATTGTAACTGCAGGCCTAGCAAGGTAAGTGCTGAACCTGAAATATGAAAATAAATGGATAAGAACACAACTGAATGGCAGATCCTTGCATACTGTTACTTGCTAATGTACCTAAGTAGAAGGTGTGTGATTTTTACAGCAATTACATTATTATGTGATAGAACTGACTCATGTCAATAGATGTGTGCTATTTATCATCCAAATGGCCTCATGCATCAGAGATTCACACAACACAAAAACCTGTAAGAAAGCAGTACAATTATCAAAAGAACATCACAAACACATATATACTAAGCACTTAGTCAGCTATGCACCCTGTGCATAAGAAAAAAGACTTCTGTATCCCTGAATCTAAAAGCTAGAATTAAGGAGATGGCACAGTTATCATCATCTGCACAGGGTGTTGTTTGGGGGGAACAGGAGGCCAAGGATGACACAACATGTAGTGAGTGTATGTGATTAAGAAAGACAGGTAGGCAGGAATTTAGATAAATTACCAAATGTACCGTGTGTGTGTGTGTGTGTGTGTGTGTGTGTGTGTGTGTGTGTGTGTGTGTGGCTATATGCACTCTCAAGGTGTGTGTGTGTTTCAAGAACACAGCCAAGCTCTGTGCTAGATCTGTGCCCTGGCATGCTGGACAGGTGTGAGCTGTGCATGGTAGAGATAGTTTATCGTCTTAACCCCCTGACCTTGAAAACTGGCTCTTCCAGGATTTGCACTGGCATGCCAATGCCATGGTCACATGTGCGGCTGTTTAAGTGCTTCTCTGTTGGCATAATTAAGTGCTTCTCTATTGGCTATATTTTGTATATTTTCAGTTAATGTTGTCTGATGAAGCGGTGTGGTCACTGTGAAAGTGCTTACCATTTCTCTTTGCCTGGATTTACTCATTAAAGTTCCTGGATTTTAGCCCTGTTGGTTTGGTAATTCTTCATTTATTTTCGTAGTCTTGTTTTGTTTTACCAACCTTTATCCTGCTTTCATTTACATATATTTTTTGTTTGGAAACTGTTGTTACTTGGAGCAGGAACATGGCTGACTCTATTAATATTGAGCTATCTAATGATATAGACAATGTCGCTACTATGGGATGTGATCGGCTAACTCGGATACTTAACATTGCCAATAATCCACTTTTGGATCAGAGTTTTATTTCACAACCATCTTTAAATTTTAAAACGAACGATCAAACTCTGGAATTTACACAGTGTTATAGAGATATGGAGAACAAGTTGTACAAATATAAACACCTACAATGGCAACAGATGCATCTGGAGGCCTCTCTGAAACATCAAGTCATCCCTAGACGTCTCAGGATCTTAAACATGCCTAGTTATGGGGACACTTATCCAGAGCTCCTTAGAAGATGGCAGCAGTTAAATTTAAAATTCAGTACTGAATACATTAACCTTTTACTTGATTTCTTTCTACCTATGGAAAGAGATTTGTTTACTGATATCATGGAAACAGAGAAGCACATTACCAATAAGTTCTGTCCTAACAGTATAGCCGACAGATTGGATATGCTACATGACAACATCGTTTTGTACGAAAAATGCCTTCAATTGGCTAAAATCAAGAAACTACAGAGAGGTGTCCATGATTTTCAAACTAATGCGGTCTTTTCTTGGCTGCGTGAACAATCTACATCAATGGCAGCCTCTGCTGCCACTCAGTTATCTCAAGAACCAATGAGAGATGACCTGATAAACGCAGTTGCTTCTACCTCTTACAGTCAAGTAGATGCTTCCATAAATGGATCGCAAGTACGGGTTGACATTTCTGCTTCTAAGCAAAATACAAAAACATTTTCTTATAGGTTCATAAGTTCATAGGTTGGCACTAGGCTATCAGCCCTAGGGCCTATACAAGTCTAGCCATAACAATTCCATGGTTATTTCTTTCCACACTATTTACTTCCCTGGACCCCTGTCTAGCAGGGCAATTGACGTGATCCCCGGGGTGACTTTCCTTTCTTCCATCCAATCGTCAAGGTTGTTTTTGAAGAGGGCCAAAGAGGCACTCTGCTTGACATGTATGGGCAATCTATTCCAGAGTCTAGGGTGTCTCTGGGTCAGGAACCTATCCCTCCAGCATGTTTTGTTTATTGTGATGACAATGTTTAGATCCCTGGAGCATGTGGCTCTGAGGGTTTGGGATTTCTTTAAGTGTAGCATGTCCAACAGCTCTGGGTTTGACATGGCCTTGTATGTTAAGCAGAGATCACCTCTGAGTAGACGATATGCGACACAGTATAGCTGGAGTTTTTTAAGGCGGTCAGAGTAGGGCATCTGCTTTAGGCCTGTGATTCTTTTAGTGAGGTATTTCTGCGGCCTTTCCAGTTGTTGCAGATGTCTTGAGAGGTACATACCAAATGAGGCATTGTACTCTATAATGGCTCTAATGAGGGATGAGCACAGTGGGGCAATGACCTCCTTTTTTCTGGATGAAAATCCCTTAGTGATGAGGTGTGCCACATACAAGGATTTCCTGACTGTTGTGGCGATGTGGTTATCGAAGGTGAGACCACTGTCCACCTGTGTCCCTAAGTCTCTTATCACACTTTCAGTGTTTAGTGTACTGCCACCTATATGGTAATTCATGGGTACATTTTTTTCCCAAAGGGGATATCTATACATTTCTTGGCATTGAGCTTGAGCCCATGGCTCTGGCACCAAACATCGGTTTCTGTAAGGCCCTTTTGTAGAGTATTCACATCATTTGGGGATTCAATAATGGCTCCCAGTTTGCAGTCATCTGCAAACATTGTTAGCCAGAGTCCCTTTGTGTTGGCCTGTACTTCAGAGAAGTAGATGCCAAACAAGAGCAGTCCCAGAACTGAACCCTGAGGTTCTCCACTTGTCACTTGTCTGGAGCTGGATTTGGAGTCAGCTACTTTTACAATGTGGGTTCTATCAGTAAGCCAATTAGCAACCCATTAAGTGACATAGGGATTAATGCCCAGCTTAGTAAATTTATCTATGATTCCAGAGTGGGGGATGGTGTCAAAGGCCTTGACAAGGTCTAGATAGGTTGTGTGTACCACATTACCCTTGTCCATGGCTCTGGAGACTGATTCAAAGAAGTAAATCAGGTTCAGGAGACAAGATCGGCCCTTCACGAACCCAAACTGGGTGGGGTCCAGTGTTTGAAGGTTGCCAATGTCTTTGTTTATAAGTTCCATGATAATATGCTCCATGGCCTTGCAGATAATGCTTGTCAGACTGATGGGACAGTAGTTTCTGGGATCCAAGGTGGATCCCCCCTTGTGGAGTGGGATAACAGTAGCTCTGCACCACTCATTGGGCATGAAACCTGAGGTGAGGCTATGATTAAACATGACACTTAGGTGAGGTGCCAGTTCATATTGTAGTTCATGTAGTACACAGCCAGGGATGTCATCTGGTCCCATGGATGCTGTATTCTTAGCTTTGGAGAGTGCATTTTTTACCTGTGTGGCCATTATTACCGGAATTTGGCAATCTTCAGGTATTGAGATGGGCTATTTAGGGGGTGAGAGGGGGTGAAGTTGGCACTGAATCGATCTGCCAGGATACTGGCAATATCCTTGGGATCAGTATATTTAATGCCATTCTGTTTTAGCTCAGAGCAGATCTGAGCATTGCCATTTAGATTCTTGACATATTTGTAGAATGCCTTGTGGTTGCTTTGGAATCTTTGGCAATTTTATTTTCGTAACTAGCTTTGGAGAATTTTATGAGGGATCTCGGTTTCTTACTGAGGCTGGTAAGGGAGTTTTTGCATCCTGGGATTTTCCTCTTTTCTGCAACAGTTTCTTCCTTTTGTTGTAAAGTTTGTTTATGGCAGGTGACCACCAGGTTGGCTTCCTTTTTTTGGATGAGAGTTCTATTTGGGATGGCACGATTCATGCATGAGTGGATGTGCTTGTACAGTGCCTTAGTGTAGGATTCAGCAGTTGAACTTTCAGTTCCCATCTGCATGGGTGTCATGACGTTTGTCACTTCTGACTTGAGTAGCATGAAGTTGGCTTTGGAGAAGTTTTTTATGGAGGTTTCCTTACTGGGGGTGGGGGTGGGATGTGGATGTTAAGGGTGATTAGCTTATGGTCAGACCTGACTAACGAGGGGGTGACCATAGGTGTGGAGCATCAATTTCCCATGTTGGTAATGACCAGGTCTAGGATATTGGAGCCCCTGGTGGGATTATGGATTAGTTGATCCAGAGTGTTGGAATTTATGAATTCCAAGAACCATTGGGCAAAGGTGTTGGTACATGAGTAGTTTTCCCATTTAATGGCAGGGTAGTTAAAATCCCCCAGTATTAGGGTCTTGGGTTTTATCTTAATATTTTCCAGTATGTTTAGAAAGGTGTAGTGAGAATCTTGGGATTTGTTGGGGGATCTGTAGCAAGCTACAATTTGGATTGCAGTCTTACCTAGTGTTAGTTGCACCTGGAGAATTTCAGACACATTGTGTTGGGCAACTAGCCTGGTGGTGTGAATATCCTTGGTGAATATTGACACTTCTCCACCTTTAGTGTTTCGGTCCTGGTTTGGTGGCCGAAAAGTGTGGTAAGAGTTGTAGCCTGTATTGCAGGGGTGCTCTCTGGAGCCTTGAACCAAGTCTCAGTTACTGCACAGATAGTGATGTTCTCCATTTTTAGGAGTGCCTCGAGAGAGTGCATTTTGAGGTTTAGACTTCTAGCATTGAGTAGCATTACCTTCAGATTTTGCATGCGTGTACCTGTTATGGTGGTGGTTTTGTCCTTTGAACTTTTTTCTGCCTGACTCAGAAGAGACAGAGCTGTGGTCTCTTTTGAAGTTTTAATATGCTGTTAAAGCAGAATGTAAGTAAAACACAAGGTAAAGAAAACAAACCACAGTATTCAAAATATAAAAATGCAATAAAGTAATACAAAATACAAAAAATAAAAGCAAACTAACCTTTCCTTCACAGCAAAATGTAGCAGAGTCTGGATGAGCCTTTCTGGTAAAGCTCTGAAATGTTTTATTTTACCCCTTAAATAGAAGGTTTAGTTCCTAGCTCCACCCCCTCAGTTCACAAATGATTAACCGTAAGTGACCTCTTCTATCTTATGAATGAGTCCTTAATTGATCAGTTCTAATTTCTGCCTGACTCAGTTCTAATTTCTGCCTGACTCAGAAGAGACAGAGCTGTGGTCTCTTTTGAAGTTTTAATATGCTGTTGTATTTTACAACAGGGGTGTATTGAATTGAATGCAACTAGTGCTTCAAAGAGGGGCACTATTCAGTTGGAAACACACCCCCCTCATGTTACAACAGCAGGAGGAAGTGAAGGACATGAAACATAAACACTTTTTAGGCAACAAAATGCCAACAGCTTTCTCTTTGTCAAACCCTCTACCCATCAGGAACAGGTCGAGGAGTATGGGTTGGAAGGGGAGGTTACAGTGACAGCAGAGTACAGAAAGGATTCAACAAGCGGTGAAAAAATGAAGGTTCTAAATGCAGGTTTGGTGCATAACATTTCTTTTTTACAGCTTACACAAGCACAGGTTGAATTGTTCAATAAGGGGCTCTCGTTTGTCCCATTCAAACGTGCAGATCAAGCTGAATTATTAAAAGATTTAAGGCTATTGGGTAGGTCACTAACTTTGAAAATGATGTATTCTGATGGTTATAATGGAGTTTATGAATCTTTAAAAAAAAAAACAGTACTTTTATACCGTTACCTCATCCCACTATACAGACGTTTATAGATATGTGTGAAACTGAGTTTAGGGATTTGTTTCAACATGGTACTAGGGCTAACTTTTCTAATATGTCTTCAGAAGATTATATTGCCTTACAAGAACTTAGGAACACAAGTGTCTTGGAAATCAGACCAGATGTCAAAGGTGGTGGCATTGTGGTCCTGGACAGAGAAATGTATTTGAACCAAATGAAATTACTTTTATATGATACTAATACTTACAAATGTATTCCTAAGCATGTAGTACATGGTATAACAGAAAAGGTTTATTTTATGATATTTGATTTACTGATGACTGGTCTAATTAATGAAGATCTTTTTAAGTTATTTAATGTTAAACACCCTTTAACTCCTACAGTTTATGGCCTACCCAAAATTCATAAAAACTGTGTTGTTCCACCCATGAAGCCAATAGTATCTGGGATTGGTTGGTGCACTGAACCACTGTCTATTTACATAGAGAAAACATTACACCCTTTGTTAGAATTGTGTGATAGTATTTTGAAGGACACTAAATCTTTTCTCGAGAGGTTATATGATAGAATTTTGGCTATTAAAGGTGACTATATGTTTGTTGCACTTGACATTGAGTCGCTATTTACAGTCATCCCTAATGAATGGGGCATAAATAATGTAAGGGAGTTTTTACATGGTAAAGAAGGTTTTTCTGATGATAACATAAAACTTATATGCTCTTTATTAGAGATTGTTTTAGAAAATAATACTGTTATATTTGAACAGGATTTCTTTCTGCAAAAGGTTGGCATGGCTATGGGCACTGCTTTTGCCAATAGCTATGCCAACCTAGCTTTGGTACAATGGGAACAGCATTATTCATTGTCACGTAACAATGTATTTGTTGAGCATCATTTTTGATATGTTCATTTTGTTGATGATATTTTTATGTTATGGGGTGGCACAGTTGATGATTTAAACCATTTATGAGGTATATACATAGTACTACTTCTTTTTTGAAATTCACGTGTGCATTCTTTTCAGCATTTAGAATTCCTAGACGTTAGACTAGATAAAGCTGATCTTGATTCTGTTCTAACCAGTCTATATAGAAAACCTACAGGTAGGAATGCCCTTTTGCATAAAAATAGTTTGCACCCTAGGCATATAATGAGAAATATGCTTAAAGGACAGGTTTACAGAATTTTTATACTTCACAATGATGATTCAGTTGCACGTCAAGCTCTTGAATCTTTGAAAATGGACTTCTTAGAAAGAGGTTACTGAGTACTTGAAATAGGTACCTGTATTTCTGTGGCCTGGATGCAGAGATTTGATAGATGTAGGCCATATTTTAAAGCGACTACTAATACACATGATATAGGACGGCAACAGGATTCTAACAGTGATGTCTTTAGAGTAACTTTGCAGTACTCTATTAATATAAGTCAATATTGTAATATTATAAAAGGTAACTGGAAGATACTAAAGAGCATACCTGAGTTAAAAGATAAGCTAGGGAACATTCCACATTTTTTTTAGAAATAATAAATCCCTTAAACAACATCTTTGTTATAAGCCTGACACACATGAGAAAGGGAATTTGCTATCAGATAGAATTGGTATATTTCCTTGTAGATGTTGTTCAGCTTGCAAATTTATTTATACCTGTTTGTTTTATACACATCCAGTCCTAGGTTTTACCATTAATGCTGATTTATGCTGACTGTAAAACCCGTGATCTTGTTTATTTTTCTTTTTGCCAACTATGCCATGTATATTATGTTGGCAAGATGAACAGACCTTTTAAGGATAGAGTACTAGAACATCAGAGAGACATAAAAAACAGAAAAGATAGTAATGCCCTAGCAGCACACATTATGAGTCATGATTCTACACACTTATTTGTTCTACAAATTTTAGATACTAATTTAGGAGGAGGCGACTTGAAAAATCATACTGAAACCATAGAACAAAAATGGATTTTATTATTAAATGCTAAAAAACACCTGGTTTAAATGGGGTTTTATCCTTAAAACCTTTTTAAAAGGACATAGACTCAGGCACAACAAGGTTGGGAGGGTGGCCTAATGGTTAAGGTGCTTGCCTTACAAACACAAGTTGCAGGGTTTGAGTCTCACAAGGAATAATTGTCTAAGCTTAAAATGGCTCGCAAGGGCAATTAGCTTAGTTCTAACCTATGAACCATATTACAGGAGTCCAGGGAAGTAAATAGTGTGGGAAGAAATAGCCAGGGAATTGTTATGGCTAGGCTTGTATAGGCCCTAGGGCCGATAGCCTAGTACCAACCTATGTACCTATTTATTTATTTATGTATACAGTCCTGTTTGTTTAACTAGGACACAGTATAATTTTTACAAAAATGCATAGGTTTTGGATTTCTTACGATGATTAATATTGTAATGTGGTATCAAATTTTAGTCCAGATGTAATTATTTTATTTAAGTATGTATATGTTTATTGATTGAGCATACATTTTCTGATATTTTAAAGGTAATACAAAAAAAGCATTAGGTTGGATAGAATATGGGAGGTATTTTATTCCTTTAAGAAGCCCAGTCATTAATTGAATAATTGGTGAAAAAGGCGGTTTTTATAAATATATAAGGGAGTGATTTTTCATGTATTGTGTTCTGAAGAAGTCATTTTATATTGATGAAAGCGCTCAACATTGTTTGTTGGTACAAATAAAGAGTACTGTTTTGGTGCAAGAATTCAGCCTTTCCTGATATCATTTGCTGCTACGTTGTGGTTGGCTCCGATTGTTTGTTGTTGGATCCCAGGAATTTTATCATATTTTTATAGTTGTGTCTTGCTATGGATTCGATGCACGAAGTATCTGGTTTTTCAACTTCCATAATCAGGGAGGAAGTTGACAAGATTCACTCCGAAATGGCTATATTAAAGGGCGAAATAACCATTTACTCGAACTGTTAACTCCACCCTCTGCTTCACATAAAAATTAAGCACAACCTAATTTCAACATTGTGATGTCAGCACACTCCTCTATAGGTAATGGCAGCGACGAGGAGATCCCGAATGGGCAGAGGAGACATTCGTCCCCGTTTCCGTCGAGCTGCACACCAAGGAAGGAAGGCAACGAATGTACAGTGAGGCACAAAAGTACTCTTAATGTCTCTGCTTTGTCCGGTAATCAAGACAAGGATGTTTACTTCATTTCTGGCGCCAAGCCTAAACGTTTACCACCAGTTCGAACCTATACAATGGAGGAGAAGACGAGTGGTGTCAATAACAAACATTTTAAAGGTACTGTTTCTCAGTGCTCTCCTTTGGGAGAAAATGATAGCGCTAACAATTTCAATTTAGACAAGTTTATGCATATGCCATTTGAGTTTAATGATATTAACAATTTAAAAAACAAACGCAAGGAAGACGAGGGGTATTTCCCTTCCTTGAAGGAATTGATATACAGTTTTGGCAATAAGCTGACTAAAATAAAGAGTATACAAGTGGACAATATGTATCTCCGTAAATGTATAGATAGTGGTATAGTCCCAATGGGGCTACGATTTTTTAAAGAACCCATAGGGGTTGAAATGAATGTAGATAATATCAAGATGTGTAACAATATGTTTAATGGGTTTGGGAAACAATTCATGCAATTTATTGTCAATTGTAATGATTCTAAACTAAGTAGTTTACTTCAGGAGGTAGAACAGATGAACAAACTTATTAAAAAGGATATGTTATTTCCACAATGGGAAAAATTGTATTGCAAACAATATGATTATGCTGAAAACAACTGTAAGAAAGTTTTTGATAGAAAATGTAGAAAATTACAGAGAGATATTTCCCAATATGAGAAAGGATTGGTTTATAGATGGAATGTTAGAAAGGATGGGGAGAAGAACAAGGACACGAAGTATGCCACCAATCACAATGTTTCAAACATGCACCAGTTTGAGGAAGAATTTTTTTTAGAAGAGGGGATGGATTACAACAGTTGGCAACCAGCCAAACAGAAAGGGAAAGGGAAGAACAGATGGAATGGACACAGGCCATATTAATAGGATCCCCTGGATGCCCTGATGGTAACTCATCCATGGTAGATATTGAGAGCCCTTCAATGTATACAACAGATAATAGGAATGACAATGTACAGAATAATGTACTTCATACTAGTGGGGAAATTAAGATATATAATTACAGTGTATACCAAGTTATACCTGAGTTATTTTCAGTTTTTTCAAAGGGTATGAAGTTCATCCCGGATAAATCTTTGGATAATACTGATACCTTGGTAGAATTCAAATTATTTTTGAGAAAACTCAATCTCGGGGTGTTTTTCAATCAGAGTGCCATGGTGAAAGGAGTTACGGGAGAGCTGAGAAAGAGAAGTGTATTTACCCCCCCCCCCATGTCTAAAATATTAACATCTTTTGAAAATGTGGTTAACGCAGAATTGTATGCTTTACATAACAAACACAAGTACAATAAAAGAGACCGTGTTATGAGTCAACAAGTACATCTTATTGTTGACTCATTATGTGAACAAAATATTAGAATTATGTCAGCAGACAAAGGGGGAGGAATTGTTTTGTATGATCAAGAAAAATATATAAGTAAAATTTTTGAATTATTAAATAACTCTTCGCAATATGAAGTTTCTTCCCTCAATGAGGTAAATATAGCGCATGGTCGAATAGACTCATACCTAGAGGAGTTCTTGTTGGAAAATAGAATAAATGAGGACCTATATAAGTTCCTCAAAGTGGAATTTCCTATATTGGCGACAATCACAGGCATCCCTAAAATTCACAAAAATATGTTGGATCCTCCATTTAGACCAATAATTTCGGGAAGTGCCAGTAAAGCTTTCCCTTTAGGTAGAGTTATTCATCATAAATTGAAACATATGTACAACACTGTTGAACATATTATGAAGGATTCCTGGGAATTTTTGGGAATTTTCAAGCAAGAGCTATGGAGTCCCAATCTAGTGTTTGTCACTATTGACATTCAGGATCTTTTCTCATGTATCCCCAAGAACGATGGCATGAATAGATTTCATAACAGTATATATAATTATAGTGGATTGGGACAGGATGACATATCCTTGCTTATTGAATTCATGGATATAGTACTTGACCATAATTATATCTATTTCGAAGGGGAGTACTATAGACAGAAGACAGGCGTAGCAATGGGGACAGCCTGTGCCCCCATCTACGCAAATTTGGTGTTGCTTGATTGGGAGAGGGAATTTGTTTTGGAGACGAGTTGGATGTCACATATCAGAAGATATGTCCGTTATTTGGATGACATCTTTGTTCTCTGGGAAGGTGAAAAAGAAAAACTTTTTAAATTTGTAGATTACATTAATCACACCACTAGTTATCTTAAGTTTACATATCAATTTGATACAGTGGGGATTAATTATCTAGATGTTTATCTTTACAGTGATGGGAAGGCCTTCCAGTCTCGGATCTATAGAAAGGACACATACAGCAATGGATATTTGCACTTTGATAGTGCCCATTCCTATACTACCAAACAGAGTATAATAAGGGGGCAGTGAATTAAAGCTGCCAGGATGACATCAGTCAAGAAATGCATGCTGCAGGAACTATCATACATTGGTGGTTTATTTATGGAGAAAGGTTATCCCCAAGTTATGATTAAAGATGTGATTTCATATGTATCTCAAGAATGGGGCAAAAAGTATCTGCCTCTCTTGGGTATTGGATTACAGAAAACCATGGAGAAAATTAGCAACAATATTATTAACAACAGTAGTAGAAATGACAAATATACTAAAGCATGCATATTAAAATATGGCAGGCACACCAAGGAAGTCAAGGACATTATTATGTCCAATTGGAACATATTGACAAGTGACACAGTAATAAAGGAGAAGGTACCCAGTAGACCCCAATTTGTATACAAAACGGGGAATAACTTGAAGAGAATAATTGAAGTAAAGTCCAGTTATCAAAGGAAAAGTAAGATACACAAAATGGGTACCAAAAAATGTGGACACTGTAATTTTTGCAGATACATATTTGAGGCACCTTTCATTATTTTAAAGAATAGTATTAGAAGTAAGGTGAGATTCTGTTATGGAAATTGTTAGACCCAGCATTTAATATACTTAGGAATATGTGATACATGTATGAATTATTATGTTGGGAAAACTGATCGTTGTTTCAAAAACAGAATATATGATCATATGTACTGCATTAAAAAACATGACATCAATAATGCCCTGTCTCGTCACCTGATTAACAATCCACAATGTACTGGCTTCAAATATGCCATTCTCGAAGTGATACTACCAAACCCTAGAGGGGGAAACATTAAGGCAATAGTGGGTGAAAAAGAGATCAAGTGGCAGATAAGACTCGATGCAGCCACATCCCCTGGATTGAATGAAATGATTCCTACCAAACCCTTAGTTAGAGCTTAATAACTTATTATATAAAATATATGAATCATAATATATGTACTTGACAATATATTTAGAAAATACACATAGTTATACAATTGATTCATTAGTTATTGTTGCATAGGGTATTTTTAGGTAGTTATTTTTTTATAATACAAATCATTATATTTATTAATATTTTATTCCACTATTATACACAATATGTATTTTGATTTACAACATGGAAATGTATAGTGTTAATACTAGAAATGTATACAGTCCTGTTTGTTTAACTAGGACACAGTATAATTTTTACAAAAATGCATAGGTTTTGGATTTCTTACGATGATTAATATTGTAATGTGGTATCAAATTTTAGTCCAGATGTAATTATTTTATTTAAGTATGTATATGTTTATTGATTGAGCATACATTTTCTGATATTTTAAAGGTAATACAAAAAAAGCATTAGGTTGGATAGAATATGGGAGGTATTTTATTCCTTTAAGAAGCCCAGTCATTAATTGAATAATTGGTGAAAAAGGCGTTTTTTATAAATATATAAGGGAGTGATTTTTCATGTATTGTGTTCTGAAGAAGTCATTTTATATTGATGAAAGTGCTCAACATTGTTTGTTGGTACAAATAAAGAGTATTGTTTTGGTGCAAGAATTCAGCCTTTCCTGGTATCATTTGCTGCTACGTTGTGGTTGGCTCCGATTGTTTGTTGTTGGATCCCAGGAATTTTATCATATTTTTATATTTATTTATTTAATTTATGGCATATCTATATGTTCCTAACAAGTGTTCTATGTTTTTTTATAGATTTCACAGCCGTTTTAATATTATGATATATATGTGTGATTTCTGTAGAATATATTTTTAACATTTTTTAATCTATGATGACATCATACTTAAGTGCTTCTCTGCTGGCTACATTTTGTATATAAGACTTGTATTTCTCAGTTAATATTGTCTGATGAAGTGGTGTGGTCACCGTGAAAGTGATTACCATTTCTCTGTGTCTGGATTTACTCATTAAAGTTCCTGGATTTTAGCCCTGTTGGTTTGGTAATTCTTCATTTATTTTCACATGTGCTGCTGTTACCTGAACATAACTGGTGTCTGCTGGATAAGCTTTTCTCATGAGTATTCCCAAGACCATAACACCATGGCTTGCCATGTCTGGTTGTGGACACCTCAACCACTGATGGAGCAGTGAAAGTACTGCCACTATGAGAGTATGATCATGCACAGTCACATTGGCTAACAGCAGATGAAAATGTTCCACCCAGACATTACCTGTTCCATTGTGTTATCCACCTAATCCAGTGAATTGGACACATGGTGGAGGCAGTCACACATGTCAGCCTGTGCCACAGCTATAATCCTAGGTGTGTAGTCAAAAGCCCTAGTAGACATACATGTGCTTCCATGATGGCCCAAAATATATGTCAAGTGACATGAAATGATGCACCAGGAGCAGGTGGTGGGTGGACAGCAGGCCTCCTCCATGCACCCCCTAACAACCCTCCTGCATGGCACCTTGCCCACATTTTGGATACAGCCAGGCACTGAAGCCACAGTAACCACACCACCCTGATCAAGTGTGTAACCCTCCACCTGTCCAGTATCTAAAAGCTCAGTAGAATAGGTATATACAGGCCTACTGACTGTGTCTGAAGGAAATACAGGGGATGGCTGAATGTCAACCTCAGTGTCAGATTCAACCTCTGCACCCCTCCCAACTGTGCCTCTGTTCGATTACCATCATCATCAAACTCTACAGATACTCTGATATCAGATGGTAAGAGTCCTACACTTCCACTGTCACTATCACTTGTGATAATGAGCAACAAACAATGGAATGAAATGAATACTACACTAAATATTTAAAACAATTTATATGATAACAAGCTAACACTGGTCATGCAATCACAGATGATATGACAATATACACACTCATTACACCCACCTCACACATTCAGATAAATGCATATATCTGACAATAATCAAAGAAAAATGTTTGGCTTACCATATGCTGATGACACAACACTTGGTAGGGAGGATGATCCTGGAAGAAATGGAGCAAAGTAAGGACACAAATTAAACATCACAACTGGAATAACACAGGGACAGTGAATATACAGCTTTGCCTATATGTCCATTAAGAACAGTTTTAACTAAAACTTGGCTGACACATCCACCCACAGCCCACGTGTAATGAACAAGTGTATTATTAGGTCTATTAATTTATCAATTGGTTCATAAAAAAACTTCCACAGCAAGTATTACTTAAATTTTTATATATTTTACTATACATGCAAATCTAAAACTTGCCATATGTAAGCTTACCTGGAAGCTCCTCCTGGGGCATAGTTGTCCTCCTAGACACATCAGCACTGACATCAATCACATCTTGGTATGCAGTTTCCACTGAGCTCTCAGAATATCTGACAGTGAACAGGAACTCTTCATTTGGTGTCATTGGCGCTCTGTAGCAGCCACCCCCCATAGCCAGCTGTTAACAGTCAACTGCTGTTGCTCTTTTCCTGGCCGATGAAGTCATATCAGTGGCCCAAAGACACAGCTGATCATAAGTCCTGGTGCAACTCCTTACTGCACTGACGTTGTTCACTAACTGGTTCCAAATCTACATTCTGGTAGCCATATCCCTATGTCATCTCTCAAGCAGAAAGGCCCCATGGCGCCTGAACATCTGCACTGTGTCATAATTTTCTGAGTCACTGAAAGGGGGTTTACATGGATTTGTATGCCTGGGTGCCATAATCCTATGTGATATAAAACAGAGAAGGATACAAGCCTTAAATAGCACCTAACTAAACCCTGCTTATATATACATATTTTCAACATTAAGCACTGGAAACATACATTTCAGTTATTAAAATTGAAGGTTATGTGGTTGTACCACATCACATTCACACAGAAACCAGTGTTTTGTCCAAACCAAGGCATACTGTATTGTTTCCCACTGAAATAACAGGATGACTACACATTTTCAAAAGAAAAGCACTTGAAACACACTTTTGTTGTGGCAACACACAAATTGTTGGTGGCTCCCCCATCCCCAAAACAACAAACAAATGACAGTTTGTAGAAACCAAGGAATACTACATAATTCAATTGGATCTATAGTACATAATCAAACTTTCAAAAGTTTGACTGTCATATGGTCGACACCATATGATCGAACTTTTAAAAGTTTGAATATCTAAAAAAAAATAAACTACACAGATAGCATAACTGAACATTTTAAACCGAGGGGCAAGCCCCCCAGGACCCCCCTCATGGGGGGCTGTGCCACCCACACACCCTGCTCTTTAAATATACCAAATCTGAGATCGCACTACAGTGCAGAACAGGGAAATCTTCCCTGTTTTGCACTGTACGGAGATCTCCGTTAAAACGCTCAAGCTTTCAAAAATTTATCATATGGTGTCGACCATATGACAGTCGAACTTTTGAAAGTTCGATTATCGAATATAGAACCATTCAATTGGTATACATGCTTTCAACACAGTTATCAGAATGTATACACATTTACAACAGGAAAAGTCAATTTTATATGATTACAAGTCACCTCTTAATGTGCCCAGATCTTTCCTGGAGGTGTCTCTGGGACATTTCAGAAGCATAACATCTGTATCATTGACATGGTATATTGCATTTCCTGCAACTACATAGAAGATTGAAAAATAACACTTTTAACAATAACACTTGTGATGAAAGTTAATACCTATCTGAAAAATGTAAATGCCTTCCACAAATGCTTATGCCGATAGTGGACTATAAGAAGTGCATACAGATAAAAGCTACATTTTCTAATGCATATATATATATAATTTGCTTTGTAACATTTAACAAAATCTAGAATGTGCTTGAAAAATACAATCATACCTTAGCAAAATTAGAAGCCTTCTCCACAGATAAATCAAAAGAAATATCAATCTTCTGTTTTGTCCAAATGCGCAAGTCTCCTCACCTTCTAGTTCCCTAGCTACACAGTTACCTTTTTATAGTGTAGATTATGGCTTCTGAGCACAGTGAAGAGGTGTGAACTCATTAGAACTGCTGAATACCAAACTTTTGACTTCATGTTGTTAGTGTAAACATAGTGTAGGCACTACCTCACTGTTAGATGCTAATGGATTGCAACTGTGAATGACTAGTGGGAGGAAGAAGGAAGGCACAATAGCAGTTCAGACTGTTTTATCTGCATCGGGTGTGTCACCCAGGATACACTTACAAAGTGTAGAAGTAACTTTAACAACCTTTTAAATGGAACTAAACAGCACACATTTATCATTTTGTTCACTAATAGCCAAACTGTCCGATCTTTGTTAAAATGTTTTTCGCTGTTATAAGAATTGCTATAA